>NC_040879.1:71260279-71373237 GCF_003676215.2 Rhopalosiphum maidis
TATCTTATACATATACGATTCATTATTTGAATACTTAACAATGTAAATAAATCATAATAATTTATTTTTTATGTTCGATGTCCATAAAATTTAAATCTTTATCTCCTATAAATATTACCGAAGTTATATTTGTGAATTCAAAACAAATACTACCAATCATACTAATATATTGCATATTAAATATACACATATAATTAAAACTAATAAATAATAAATGAATGTTGTATTCGAGCAGATTTGAGTCTGAAGTGATCAGAAGTAATCTACTGACTGCGTCGTGCATTTTAAAAATGATGGTCGTATACACAACGAAATCGCTTAGGTACATATTGAATTCTTAACGCTAAACGAGGGATATAAACACTATAAACATTAAATAGATGTATTCTCTATATGATTTGATGAAAAAACTATTTATAAATAAACTATTTTTATATGCTGTTGGCGTAATTGCTAAACGTTGAAACCTTAACAAACATAAAACGTGTAAAAAAACAAAGTTCAAAAAGATACTTCGTTAAATCGTTTATACGGTGGTATAGGTACCATACAGAAAAGTATGCGTGTACGAAAAACAAGCCATTCGATTTTTTTAACCTTTCAAACTCGTCCGTAGCATTTATGAGTCAGCACTCAAATTTCGAAATGATTAAACAAAAACTCAAATTCAAAAAATTCGAAAAATACGTAAAATCTAAGTGCCAAAAATAAAAATATAATCGTAACTTCGCAACAAACGTCCGATTCCTTCGGTTTTGGTAGCGTTCGAATTTTTACAAAAACGTCTAAACGATGCGTAGAAAAAATCGCTCTGACCACCAAAAAATTAATTGTTTCGTGGCGACAAAGTCCAAAAACTGCAAAATCCTAATTTCCGACGCCAAAAATAGGGGTAAAAATGAATTCTACAGTGTCACCACGGGACGCCGATTTTGATCACAGATCTACGAAAAACTGAACTTGTGAACAACAGAAACGTGGAACAAATATTAACATTTTTTTAAAATATCCATGGGGGGAGGGGCACAAGGAGCCATAGGACACTGCTACCACCGAAGCACTTTATGTAAAACGACTTTAAACAGAAATTTCCGTGAAGTAACTATGCCCCATACATCGAAACCCGGCCGAGTAACACTCGACTAAAAAATTCAAATTTCGGAATTCCAAGACCCCAATGTGGGGTAAAAACGGCATTTACGGTGTCCACAACAGATACCGCTTTTGATCGGCATCATCCAAAATACCAGAATCTTGAGTTTCAAACACGTCGAACGACCACTAAGGTTTTTCAAAAATATATTTGAGGGAAACAAATATTTATGCAAATATACAGTACTTATAAAGTTTTTTTTTTATTTATTTATTAAAATTAAAATGTTTCAGCATTTTATCATGCTATTACAAGTTTACTAACGTGTTCAATTACAAATAACAAATTACAATTACTAATATTTTTAGTTAGTGATATAGTGATATACATGCTAATGTTAGTTAATATTTATTTTTTAGTGGTAATTTAAATCGATCTTCGTCTTCGCTTGACTGTGATAGAAGGAGATCTTGGGGTAGACGTGGTTTTAAACGCCGATTTTTCGTTTTTTATTTCCCAGGTTGTAGAACCGTGCGCCATCAGATGTATTGAGATTTGCATGAAAGTTTTTGAATTGTATTTTTATCCAGTCTTGGAGAAGAGGGATTCCCGTGACTTATAACTTTATACATAATAATAGTACTAATCATAGATAATGATGAAACACACTGCGAAATTAAGAATATTTACGCTATTGCAAAGATGTTTAAAGTCTACCTTTTGTAACTTGTACCTACGTATAATAAGTAATATAGTTGTTTTATTTACATAGAATATTATATGACTTTGACGTTTGCAATTTGTGAATATATTTCGTACAAATTGTACCAAGTCATAATTGTTTATAGTTTTTTTGTTGCTTTTGGTAATTAAAATGTAGAAGGTTCAGTATTATCATACCGTTTAGGGTGATGTTAAACTTTTATTACTGAAACATATAATTATATATGCAAACTTGCAGTAAGTAAATAAAATAAATATTTAAAAAGTTTATATTGTATAACATAACTTTTCTAAAACTTTGCAATTTACAACTCGTTATTTCAACACATGATATAATCTGTTGTTATGATATTCATCTATAGATTTTGAGATTCAAATTGAAATACTAACATTTTTAATATTGGTTGTTTCGTTTCGAAATCTTAGAGGTTCAACGCAGTGACACCTCGAGATCAAATTTCTGTTCTAAAGAATTTTCAATTTCAATTTGAAAATTAAAAATTGCTAAAAACAAATTTCCTGCCAATTTTTTTTTTTAAACTGCACATTTAAATCATCATTTACCGTCTAAACAATTGAGTTGAAAAACTTTTACTAATTGGAAGACGCATCTAGGGACGAATTTGTCTCGGTCTTTGAACATTTTATCCAAAGGGGCCAGTATTAAAGGATTTAGTTTTGGAGTTTTGGATAACGTAATAACTAATAATAAATTGAGTTTTAACACAAAAATTTATGAAAAATTCAGAATTTGGACAGTTACACTGCAACAAAGTCATAAATGAGTAGATAATTTTTATATAATATGCAATGGTTTGTGAGGAATAATATTGAAAATTTTGAAAGTGCAGTAGGGTTACCTATACAAAACACCTTCAAATCTGCATGACAAAATAATAAAATACAAAATGCGCTCAATTTCACTATTTGAGGTGTACTGTAAGATAAAATAATTAATAAAATAAATTATATCATAGAGATAGAATATTAGAAGAATCTACCAATATTCTATATTTCAAAATTAATTAAATCGTATAAAATTTGCCTATAGACCCCTTCTGTTGATAAAAAAAAAGGATCCGACAAACTGGCTATATTAATTAAGCATATGAATATATTATGATCACTAATATTTTTGAAAATATAAACAAAAAAAAGATCACAAATGTCCATAAAACTTTACTCATAAGTCATAAATTTTTTTTATAAGTAGGTATTAAAAACCTTTATTTTGATATTTATCAAAATCACAAAAAAAAAAAACTAACTCTTTTCTAGTTAAAAGTTGTCTGTCCCGTATTTTTAAGTTTTGAAAATGTTATACATAATTTTTCATACGTAGTTGTAGTTCATAAGATTAAAATCATAAAATCTAGATATGTAAAAAGATAATTATTTGTTATACACATTTCAAGTTCAAATTTGATTGAAATCAAATATAGCAACACAGATCACTAATGATTTATAATTGAAAAATATTCGTGGGCATATAAAAATTTTAGAATACATTATTACATTTTATACATTTATTGGCCTTAAATAATAAAAGTGAATTGCATAAAATTATTAAATTTATCGGAATCTTCTTGTCCATTATAGATGTAGGATGTTAAAACTTTTCAAAGTGGTGAAAATGTTAATTCATGTTTCAGCAAGCCTTAAAAGATCTGCTTTACTGCCATCTGAAAAACATAGTCAATTAAATCTGTAAAATTGGTGGAGAATAACTTGAGAATACAGTGTTTTATAAGCACTTGAAAATATGAATTTATAATTCGAGTCAAAATTATCATATAAAAGGATATTTTATAGTGTTAATGAAGTATCAGCTTAGATAAAATTTATGAAAATTATTAATGGATAATTAGAATTGTTTTCGTAACCTAATGGTAAGGGTTTCATGACACTAACTCGAGAATTGATTGTTTCATAAGCAGTTAAAAATATGAATTTATAACACGAGTCAAAATTATCATATAAAACCAAGTTTTATAATGTTTATGAAGTATCAGCATCAATGCAATACATGGAAGTAAATAATGCTAAATAAGAAACATATTCTCTTTCTAGTGGTCACAGTTTCAAGATACTCAATTGAGAATTAAGTGTTTCGTAAACCATAAACAATTTGAACTAGAAATATACGTCAAAATTATCAAAAAAAACATGTTTTATAGTGTTTATGAAGTATCAGATTAAGTGAAATGTATGAATGTAATTAATGCTAAATAAGAAACATATTCTCTTTCTAGTAGTGAAGGTTTCAAGGTACTAACATGAGAATTGAGTATTTTATAAGCCATAAAAAATTTGAATTTGTAAAATACGCCAAATTTACCATATAAAAACATGTTTTATAGTGTTTATGAAGTATCAGTATCAACAAAAATACATGCAAGTTAATAATGCTAAATAAGAATCATTTACTTAATTCATTGGTCTTGGTTTCATGATACTAATTTTTTGTTTCACTAGTATTAATTTGCTATCAATTATATTCAATAACCATTACACACACATTGCATAAATCCAATATTATTATCAATATCTTCTAGTTTATTTTCAAAATAAGATGTTGATACTTTTCCAAAGTGGTATGAATGCAAATTCCTGTCTCAGCAAGCCTTGAATGAACTGCTGCACTGCAATCTGAAAAAAATGTAGTCAGTTAAATATGTAAAATTAGTGGAGAATTAATTGAGAATTGAGTGTTTCATAAGCAGTTTAAAATATGAATTTATAACACGAGTCAAAATTGTCATTTAAAAGCATGTTTATAGTGTTTATGAAGTATCAGCATCAATGAATTACATGGAAGTTAATAATGCTAAAAAAGAATCATTTACTTAATCCAATTGTCACTACTACACACCATAAGGAGAACGAAAATAATTCTATAACAACTAGTGCGTGGACAACACTGGATAATTTAGAAATTGAAACAATCAAAACAAAAACTAACAGACAACCTTCATTTTTAATACAAAATAATTGAAAACTATTTACAGTTGAAACTTTAACACAAGTACGAATGTAAAACTGTAAAAAGATACGAAATTTAAGCATAAACAGATGATAACAAATAATAATTATGATAAGCCATAAAAGATTGTACAAATTAACAGAATGTTTTGTACTTTTAAAAAAAGAATACACTTGTACAATAACTGAAAAATACCCCTTTTCCATATGAATTTGATGATAAATTTAAATCATTTTCTTAATGCATTGGTCGAGGATCAGGACACTGACTTGTGTTAACTTCGGGCGTAAAATATGAACAATTCGTTGATATTATAAATATTCTTTCGTAAATGTACAAGATATTCGGTCAAAAGCCTAATAAATATACCGCCCCACTCCGGAGACCAGTGGAACGGTGAACGGCACACAACCAACTAGATTCTTCCTGTGGCAGGTCAGCCGTCGACCAAGGTATGGGGAACCTCCCGCCCTCTGTTGGTGTTAATATCGACTTAATGATTAATTCTTCTATAAACAGTTGAAAATGTGAATTTGTAATTTTTATCAAAATTATCATTTATGTATAGTCTAAATAAAAGATTTTTATAGCATAGGTAAATAAGAAGAATAAAAATTGCAAGCTAAAAGTGTTTACTAATCTTTTATTCATATATATAACAAATAACAATTGTTTCACAACTATTAATTTATTATCAATTATATTCAATAACCATTACACACACATTGCAGAAATCCAATATTATTATCAGTATCTTCTAGTTTATTTTCAAAATAAGATGTTGATACTTTCCCCAAAGTGGTATGACTGCAAATTTCGGTCTCAGCAAGCCTTGGGTGAACTGCTGCACTTCAATCTGAAAAAATGTAGTCAGTTAAATTTGTAAGATTGGTGGAGAATTAATTGAGAAATGAGTGTTTCATAAGCAGTTTAAAATATGAATTTATAACACGAGTCAAAATTGTCATTTAAAAGCATGTATATAGTGTTTATGAAGTATAAGCATCAATGAATTACATGGAAGTTAATAAAGTTGAATAAGAATCATTTACATAATTTAATGGTGTTGGTTTCATGTCAATTAATTGAGAATTGAGTGTTTCATAAGCCATAAAAAATTTGAATTTTTAATATACTCCAAATTTACCATATAAAAACATGTTTTATAGTGTTTATGAAGTATTGACTTAAATGTAATGTATGAAAGTAATTAATGCTTAATAAGAAACATATTCTATTTCTAGTGGTGAAGGTTTCAAGATACTAACATGAGAATTGAGTATTTTATAAGCAATTAAAAAAATGAATTTGTAAAATACGCCAAATTTACCATATAAAAACATGTTTTATAGAGTTTATGAAACATTGGCTTAAATGTAATGTATGAAAGTAATTAATGCTAAATCAGATCCAATATCTCTTTCTAGTGGTCAAGGTTTCAAGATACTAACATCAGAATTGAGTGTTTCATAAGCCATAAAAAATTTGAATTTTTAATATACTCCAAATTTACCATATAAAAACATGTTTTATAGTGTTTATGAAGTATTGGCTTAAATGAAATGTATGAAAGTAATTAATGCTAAATAAGAAACTTATTCTATTTCTAGTGGTGAAGGTTTCAAGATACTAACATGAGAATTGAGTATTTTATAAGCAATTAAAAAAATGAATTTGTAAAATACGCCAAATTTACCATAAAAACATGTTTTATAGAGTTTATGAAACATTGGCTTAAATGTAATGTATGAAAGTAATTAATGCTAAATCAGATCCAATATCTCTTTCTAGTGGTCAAGGTTTCAAGATACTAACATGAGAATTGAGTGTTTCATAAGCCATAAAAAATTTGAATTTTTAATATACTCCAAATTTACCATATAAAAACATGTTTTATAGTGTTTATGAAGTATTGGCTTAAATGTAATGTATGAAAGTAATTAATGCTTAATAAGAAACATATTCTATTTCTAGTGGTGAAGGTTTCAAGATACTAACATGAGAATTGAGTATTTTATAAGCAATTAAAAAAATGAATTTGTAAAATACGCCAAATTTACCATATAAAAACATGTTTTATAGAGTTTATGAAACATTGGCTTAAATGTAATGTATGAAAGTAATTAATGCTAAATCAGATCCAATATCTCTTTCTAGTGGTCAAGGTTTTAAGATACTAACATGAGAATTGAGTGTTTCATAAGCCATAAAAAATTTGAATTTTTAATATACTCCAAATTTACCATATAAAAACATGTTTTATAGTGTTTATGAAGTATTGGCTTAAATGTAATGTATGAAAGTAATTAATGCTTAATAAGAAACATATTCTATTTCTAGTGGTGAAGGTTTCAAGATACTAACATGAGAATTGAGTATTTTATAAGCAATTAAAAAAATGAATTTGTAAAATACGCCAAATTTACCATATAAAAACATGTTTTATAGAGTTTATGAAACATTGGCTTAAATGTAATGTATGAAAGTAATTAATGCTAAATCAGATCCAATTTCTCTTTCTAGTGGTCAAGGTTTCAAGATACTAACATGAGAATTGAGTGTTTCATAAGCCATAAAAAATTTGAATTTTTAATAAACTCTAAATTTACCATATAAAAACATGTTTTATAGTGTTTATGAAGTATTGGCTTAAATGTAATGTATGAAAGTAATTAATACTTAATAAGAAACATATTCTATTTCTAGTGGTGAAGGTTTCAAGATACTAACATGAGAATTGAGTATTTTATAAGCAATTAAAAAAATGAATTTGTAAAATACGCCAAATTTACCATATAAAAACATGTTTTATAGAGTTTATGAAACATTGGCTTAAATGTAATGTATGAAAGTAATTAATGCTAAATCAGATCCAATATCTCTTTCTAGTGGTCAAGGTTTCAAGATACTAACATGAGAATTGAGTGTTTCATAAGCCATAAAAAATTTGAATTTTTAATATACTCCAAATTTACCATATAAAAACATGTTTTATAGTGTTTATGAAGTATTGGCTTAAATGTAATGTATGAAAGTAATTAATGCTTAATAAGAAACATATTCTATTTCTAGTGGTGAAGGTTTCAAGATACTAACATGAGAATTGAGTATTTTATAAGCAATTAAAAAAATGAATTTGTAAAATACGCCAAATTTACCATATAAAAACATGTTTTATAGAGTTTATGAAACATTGGCTTAAATGTAATGTATGAAAGTAATTAATGCTAAATCAGATCCAATTTCTCTTTCTAGTGGTCAAGGTTTCAAGATACTAACATGAGAATTGAGTGTTTCATAAGCCATAAAAAATTTGAATTTTTAATAAACTCTAAATTTACCATATAAAAACATGTTTTATAGTGTTTATGAAGTATTGGCTTAAATATAATGTATGAAAGTAATTAATACTTAATAAGAAACATATTCTATTTCTAGTGGTGAAGGTTTCAAGATACTAACATGAGAATTGAGTATTTTATAAGCAATTAAAAAAATGAATTTGTAAAATACGCCAAATTTACCATATAAAAACTTGTTTTATAGAGTTTATGAAACATTGGCTTAAATGTAATGTATGAAAGTAATTAATGCTAAATCAGATCCAATTTCTCTTTCTAGTGGTCAAGAATTCAAGATAATAACATGAGAATTGAGTGTTTCATAAGCCATAAAAAATTTGAATTTTTAATATACTCTAAATTTACCATATAAAAACATGTTTTATAGTGTTTATGAAGTATTAGCTTAAATGTAATGTATGAAAGTAATTAATGCTAAATAAGAAACATATTCTATTTCTAGTGGTGAAGGTTTCAAGATACTAACATGAGAATTGAGTATTTTATAAGCAATTAAAAAAATGAATTTGTAAAATACGCCAAATTTACCATATAAAACCATGTTTTATAGTGTTTATGAAGTATTGGCTTAAATGAAATGTATGAAAGTAATTAATGCTAAATAAGAAACATATTCTCTTTCTAGTGGTCAAGGTTTCAAGATACTAACATGAGAATTGAGTATTTTATAAGCAATTAAAAAAATGAATTTGTAAAATACGTCAAATTTACCATATAAAAACATGTTTTATAGAGTTTATGAAACATTGGCTTAAATGTAATGTATGAAAGTAATTAATGCTAAATAAGAAACATATTCTATTTCTAGTGGTGAAGGTTTCAAGATACTAACATGAGAATTGAGTATTTTATAAGCAATTAAAAAAATGAATTTGTAAAATACGCCAAATTTACCATATAAAAACATGTTTTATAGTGTTTATGAAGTATTGGCTTAAATGAAATGTATGAAAGTAATTAATGCTAAATAAGAAACATATTCTCTTTCTAGTGGTCAAGGTTTCAAGATACTAACATGAGAATTGAGTATTTTATAAGCAATTAAAAAAATGAATTTGTAAAATACGCCAAATTTACCATATAAAAACATGTTTTATAGAGTTTATGAAACATTGGCTTAAATGTAATGTATGAAAGTAATTAATGCTAAATCAGATCCAATTTCTCTTTCTAGTGGTCAAGGTTTCAAGATACTAACATGAGAATTGAGTGTTTCATAAGCCATAAAAAATTTGAATTTTTAATATACTCCAAATTTACCATATAAAAACATGTTTTATAGTGTTTATGAAGTATTGGCTTAAATGAAACGTATGAAAGTAATTAATGCTAAATAAGAAACATATTCTATTTCTAGTGGTGAAGGTTTCAAGATACTAACATGAGAATTGAGAATTTTATAAGCAATTAAAAAAATGAATTTGTAAAATACGCCAAATTTACCATATAAAAACATGTTTTATAGAGTTTATGAAACATTGGCTTAAATGTAATGTATGAAAGTAATTAATGCTAAATCAGATCCAATATCTCTTTCTAGTGGTCAAGGTTTCAAGATACTAACATGAGAATTGAGTGTTTCATAAGCCATAAAATATTTGAATTTTTAATATACTCCAAATTTACCATATAAAAACATGTTTTATAGTGTTTATGAAGTATTGGCATAAATGTAATGTATGAAAGTAATCATGCTAATTAAGAAACATATTCTATTTCTAGTGGTGAAGGTTTCAAGATACTAACATGAGAATTGAGTATTTTATAAGCAATTAAAAAAATGAATTTGTAAAATACGCCAAATTTACCATATAAAAACATGTTTTATAGAGTTTATGAAACATTGGCTTAAATGTAATGTATGAAAGTAATTAATGCTAAATCAGATCCAATTTCTCTTTCTAGTGGTCAAGGTTTCAAGATACTAACATGAGAATTGAGTGTTTCATAAGCCATAAAAAATTTGAATTTTTAATATACTCTAAATTTACCATATAAAAACATGTTTTATAGTGTTTATGAAGTATTAGCTTAAATGTAATGTATGAAAGTAATAAATGCTAAATAAGAAACATATTCTCTTTCTAGTGGTCAAGGTTTCAAGATACTAACATGAGAATTGAGTATTTTATAAGCAATTAAAAAAATGAATTTGTAAAATACGTCAAATTTACCATATAAAAACATGTTTTATAGAGTTTATGAAACATTGGCTTAAATGTAATGTATGAAAGTAATTAATGCTAAATCAGATCCAATTTCTCTTTCTAGTGGTCAAGGTTTCAAGATACTAACATGAGAATTGAGTATTTTATAAGCAATTAAAAAAATGAATTTGTAAAATACGTCAAATTTACCATATAAAAACATGTTTTTTAGAGTTTATGAAACATTGGCTTAAATGTAATGTATGAAAGTAATTAATGCTAAATCAGATCCAATTTCTCTTTCTAGTGGTCAAGGTTGCATGATACTAACATGAGAATTGAGTGTTTCATAAGCCATAAAAAATTAGAATTTTTAATATACTCCAAATTTACCATATAAAAACATGTTTTATAGTGTTTATGAATTATCAGCATCAACAAAAATACATGCAAGTTAATAATGCTAAATAAGAATCATTTACTTAATTCATTGGTCTTGGTTTCATGATACTAATTTTTTGTTTCACTAGTATTAATTTGATATCAATTATATTCAATAACCATTACACACACATTGCATAAATCCAATATTATTATCAATATCTTCTAGTTTATTTTCAAAATAAGATGTTGATACTTTCCCAAAGTGGTATGAATGCAAATTCCTGTCTCAGCAAGCCTTGAATGAACTGCTGCACTGCAATCTGAAAAAATGTAGTCAGTTAAATATGTAAAATAAGTGGAGAATTAATTGAGAATTGAGTGTTTCATAAGCAGTTTAAAATATGAATTTATAACAGGAGTCAAAATTGTCATTTAAAAGCATGTTTATAGTGTTTATGAAGTATCAGCATCAATGAAATACATGGAATTAATAATGCTTAATAAGAATCATTTACTTAATTCATTGGTCTTGGTTTCATGATACTAATTTTTTGTTTCACTAGTATTAAGTTGCTATCAATTACATACGGTTATTATTACACGTACCTTGCAAAAGACCATTATTGCTATTATAAGTATCTTCTAGTTTATTTTCAAAATAAGATGTTGATACTTTCCCAAAGTGGTATGAATGCAAATTCCTGTCTCAGCAAGCCTTGAATGAACTGCTGCACTGCAATCTGAAAAAAATGTAGTCAGTTAAATATGTAAGATTGGTGGAGAATTAATTGAGAAATGAGTGTTTCATAAGCAGTTTAAAATATGAATTTATAACACGAGTCAAAATTGTCATTTAAAAGCATGTATATAGTGTTTATGAAGTATAAGCATCAATGAATTACATGGAAGTTAATAATGGTAAAAAAGAATCATTTGCTTAATCCAATTGTCACTACTACACACCATAAGGAGAACGAAAATAATTCTATAACAACTAGTGCGTGGACAACACTGGATAATTTAGAAATTGAAACAATCAAAACAAAAACTAACAGACAACCTTCATTTTTAATACAAAATAATTGAAAACTATTTACAGTTGAAACTTTAACACAAGTACGAATGTAAAACTGTAAAAAGATACGAAATTTAAGCATAAACAGATGATAACAAATAATAATTATGATAAGCCATAAAAGATTGTACAAATTAACAGTATGTTTTGTACTTTTAAAAAAAGAATACACTTGTACAATAACTGAAAAATACCCCTTTTCCATATGAATTTGATTTTAATTTAAATCATTTTCTTAATGCATTGGTCGAGGATCAGGACACTGACTTGTGTTAACTTCGGGCGTAAAATATGAACAATTCGTTGATATTATAAAAATTCTTTCGTAAATGTACAAGATATTCGGTCAAAAGCCTAATAAATATACCGCCCCACTCCGGAGACCAGTGGAACGGTGAACGGCACACAACCAACTAGATTCTTCCTGTGGCAGGTCAGCCGTCGACCAAGGTATGGGGAACCTCCCGCCCTCTGTTGGTGTTAATATCGACTTAATGATTAATTCTTCTATAAACAGTTGAAAATGTGAATTTGTAATTTTTATCAAAATTATCATTAATGTATAGTCTAAATAAAAGATTTTTATAGCATAGGTAAATAAGAAGAATAAAAATTACAAGCTAAAAGTGTTTACTAATCTTTTATTCATATATATAACAAATAACAATTGTTTCACAACTATTAATTTATTATCAATTATATTCAATAACCATTACACACACATTGCAGAAATCCAATATTATTATCAGTATCTTCTAGTTTATTTTCAAAATAAGATGTTGATACTTTCCCCAAAGTGGTATGACTGCAAATTTCGGTCTCAGCAAGCCTTGGGTGAACTGCTGCACTGCAATCTGAAAAAATGTAGTCAGTTAAATTTGTAAGATTGGTGGAGAATTAATTGAGAAATGAGTGTTTCATAAGCAGTTTAAAATATGAATTTATAACACGAGTCAAAATTGTCATTTAAAAACATGTATATAGTGTTTATGAAGTATAAGAATCAATGAATTACATGGAAGTTAATAAAGTTGAATAAGAATCATTTACATAATTTAATGGTGTTGGTTTCATGTCAATTAATTGAGAATTGAGTGTTTCATAAGCCATAAAAAAATGAATTTGTAAAATACGTCAAATTTACCATATAAAAACATGTTTTATAGAGTTTATGAAACATTGGCTTAGATGTAATGTATGAAAGTAATTAATGCTAAATCAGATCCAATTTCTCTTTCTAGTGGTCAAGGTTTCAAGATACTAACATGAGAATTTAGTGTTTCATAGGCCATAAAAAATTTGAATTTTTAATATACTCCAAATTTACCATATAAAAACATGTTTTATAGTGTTTATGAAGTATTAGCTTAAATGTAATGTATGAAAGTAATTAATGCTAAATAAGAAACATATTCTATTTCTAGTGGTGAAGGTTTCAAGATACTAACATGAGAATTGAGTATTTTATAAGCAATTAAAAAAATGAATTTGTAAAATACGCCAAATTTACCATATAAAAACTTGTTTTATAGAGTTTATGAAACATTGGCTTAAATGTAATGTATGAAAGTAATTAATGCTAAATCAGATCCAATTTCTCTTTCTAGTGGTCAAGAATTCAAGATAATAACATGAGAATTGAGTGTTTCATAAGCCATAAAAAATTTGAATTTTTAATATACTCTAAATTTACCATATAAAAACATGTTTTATAGTGTTTATGAAGTATTAGCTTAAATGTAATGTATGAAAGTAATTAATGCTAAATAAGAAACATATTCTATTTCTAGTGGTGAAGGTTTCAAGATACTAACATGAGAATTGAGTATTTTATAAGCAATTAAAAAAATGAATTTGTAAAATACGCCAAATTTACCATATAAAAACATGTTTTATAGAGTTTATGAAACATTGGCTTAAATGTAATGTATGAAAGTAATTAATGCTAAATAAGAAACATATTCTATTTCTAGTGGTGAAGGTTTCAAGATACTAACATGAGAATTGAGTATTTTATAAGCAATTAAAAAAATGAATTTGTAAAATACGCCAAATTTACCATATAAAAACATGTTTTATAGTGTTTATGAAGTATTGGCTTAAATGAAATGTATGAAAGTAATTAATGCTAAATAAGAAACATATTCTCTTTCTAGTGGTCAAGGTTTCAAGATACTAACATGAGAATTGAGTATTTTATAAGCAATTAAAAAAATGAATTTGTAAAATACGCCAAATTTACCATATAAAAACATGTTTTATAGAGTTTATGAAACATTGGCTTAAATGTAATGTATGAAAGTAATTAATGCTAAATCAGATCCAATTTCTCTTTCTAGTGGTCAAGGTTTCAAGATACTAACATGAGAATTGAGTGTTTCATAAGCCATAAAAAATTTGAATTTTTAATATACTCCAAATTTACCATATAAAAACATGTTTTATAGTGTTTATGAAGTATTGGCTTAAATGAAACGTATGAAAGTAATTAATGCTAAATAAGAAACATATTCTATTTCTAGTGGTGAAGGTTTCAAGATACTAACATGAGAATTGAGAATTTTATAAGCAATTAAAAAAATGAATTTGTAAAATACGCCAAATTTACCATATAAAAACATGTTTTATAGAGTTTATGAAACATTGGCTTAAATGTAATGTATGAAAGTAATTAATGCTAAATCAGATCCAATATCTCTTTCTAGTGGTCAAGGTTTCAAGATACTAACATGAGAATTGAGTGTTTCATAAGCCATAAAATATTTGAATTTTTAATATACTCCAAATTTACCATATAAAAACATGTTTTATAGTGTTTATGAAGTATTGGCATAAATGTAATGTATGAAAGTAATCATGCTAATTAAGAAACATATTCTATTTCTAGTGGTGAAGGTTTCAAGATACTAACATGAGAATTGAGTATTTTATAAGCAATTAAAAAAATGAATTTGTAAAATACGCCAAATTTACCATATAAAAACATGTTTTATAGAGTTTATGAAACATTGGCTTAAATGTAATGTATGAAAGTAATTAATGCTAAATCAGATCCAATTTCTCTTTCTAGTGGTCAAGGTTTCAAGATACTAACATGAGAATTGAGTGTTTCATAAGCCATAAAAAATTTGAATTTTTAATATACTCTAAATTTACCATATAAAAACATGTTTTATAGTGTTTATGAAGTATTAGCTTAAATGTAATGTATGAAAGTAATAAATGCTAAATAAGAAACATATTCTCTTTCTAGTGGTCAAGGTTTCAAGATACTAACATGAGAATTGAGTATTTTATAAGCAATTAAAAAAATGAATTTGTAAAATACGTCAAATTTACCATATAAAAACATGTTTTATAGAGTTTATGAAACATTGGCTTAAATGTAATGTATGAAAGTAATTAATGCTAAATCAGATCCAATTTCTCTTTCTAGTGGTCAAAGTTTCAAGATACTAACATGAGAATTGAGTATTTTATAAGCAATTAAAAAAATGAATTTGTAAAATACGTCAAATTTACCATATAAAAACATGTTTTTTAGAGTTTATGAAACATTGGCTTAAATGTAATGTATGAAAGTAATTAATGCTAAATCAGATCCAATTTCTCTTTCTAGTGGTCAAGGTTGCATGATACTAACATGAGAATTGAGTGTTTCATAAGCCATAAAAAATTAGAATTTTTAATATACTCCAAATTTACCATATAAAAACATGTTTTATAGTGTTTATGAATTATCAGCATCAACAAAAATACATGCAAGTTAATAATGCTAAATAAGAATCATTTACTTAATTCATTGGTCTTGGTTTCATGATACTAATTTTTTGTTTCACTAGTATTAATTTGATATCAATTATATTCAATAACCATTACACACACATTGCATAAATCCAATATTATTATCAATATCTTCTAGTTTATTTTCAAAATAAGATGTTGATACTTTCCCAAAGTGGTATGAATGCAAATTCCTGTCTCAGCAAGCCTTGAATGAACTGCTGCACTGCAATCTGAAAAAATGTAGTCAGTTAAATATGTAAAATAAGTGGAGAATTAATTGAGAATTGAGTGTTTCATAAGCAGTTTAAAATATGAATTTATAACAGGAGTCAAAATTGTCATTTAAAAGCATGTTTATAGTGTTTATGAAGTATCAGCATCAATGAAATACATGGAATTAATAATGCTTAATAAGAATCATTTACTTAATTCATTGGTCTTGGTTTCATGATACTAATTTTTTGTTTCACTAGTATTAAGTTGCTATCAATTACATACGGTTATTATTACACGTACCTTGCAAAAGACCATTATTGCTATTATAAGTATCTTCTAGTTTATTTTCAAAATAAGATGTTGATACTTTCCCAAAGTGGTATGAATGCAAATTCCTGTCTCAGCAAGCCTTGAATGAACTGCTGCACTGCAATCTGAAAAAAATGTAGTCAGTTAAATATGTAAGATTGGTGGAGAATTAATTGAGAAATGAGTGTTTCATAAGCAGTTTAAAATATGAATTTATAACACGAGTCAAAATTGTCATTTAAAAGCATGTATATAGTGTTTATGAAGTATAAGCATCAATGAATTACATGGAAGTTAATAATGGTAAAAAAGAATCATTTGCTTAATCCAATTGTCACTACTACACACCATAAGGAGAACGAAAATAATTCTATAACAACTAGTGCGTGGACAACACTGGATAATTTAGAAATTGAAACAATCAAAACAAAAACTAACAGACAACCTTCATTTTTAATACAAAATAATTGAAAACTATTTACAGTTGAAACTTTAACACAAGTACGAATGTAAAACTGTAAAAAGATACGAAATTTAAGCATAAACAGATGATAACAAATAATAATTATGATAAGCCATAAAAGATTGTACAAATTAACAGTATGTTTTGTACTTTTAAAAAAAGAATACACTTGTACAATAACTGAAAAATACCCCTTTTCCATATGAATTTGATTTTAATTTAAATCATTTTCTTAATGCATTGGTCGAGGATCAGGACACTGACTTGTGTTAACTTCGGGCGTAAAATATGAACAATTCGTTGATATTATAAAAATTCTTTCGTAAATGTACAAGATATTCGGTCAAAAGCCTAATAAATATACCGCCCCACTCCGGAGACCAGTGGAACGGTGAACGGCACACAACCAACTAGATTCTTCCTGTGGCAGGTCAGCCGTCGACCAAGGTATGGGGAACCTCCCGCCCTCTGTTGGTGTTAATATCGACTTAATGATTAATTCTTCTATAAACAGTTGAAAATGTGAATTTGTAATTTTTATCAAAATTATCATTAATGTATAGTCTAAATAAAAGATTTTTATAGCATAGGTAAATAAGAAGAATAAAAATTACAAGCTAAAAGTGTTTACTAATCTTTTATTCATATATATAACAAATAACAATTGTTTCACAACTATTAATTTATTATCAATTATATTCAATAACCATTACACACACATTGCAGAAATCCAATATTATTATCAGTATCTTCTAGTTTATTTTCAAAATAAGATGTTGATACTTTCCCCAAAGTGGTATGACTGCAAATTTCGGTCTCAGCAAGCCTTGGGTGAACTGCTGCACTGCAATCTGAAAAAATGTAGTCAGTTAAATTTGTAAGATTGGTGGAGAATTAATTGAGAAATGAGTGTTTCATAAGCAGTTTAAAATATGAATTTATAACACGAGTCAAAATTGTCATTTAAAAACATGTATATAGTGTTTATGAAGTATAAGAATCAATGAATTACATGGAAGTTAATAAAGTTGAATAAGAATCATTTACATAATTTAATGGTGTTGGTTTCATGTCAATTAATTGAGAATTGAGTGTTTCATAAGCCATAAAAAAATGAATTTGTAAAATACGTCAAATTTACCATATAAAAACATGTTTTATAGAGTTTATGAAACATTGGCTTAGATGTAATGTATGAAAGTAATTAATGCTAAATCAGATCCAATTTCTCTTTCTAGTGGTCAAGGTTTCAAGATACTAACATGAGAATTTAGTGTTTCATAGGCCATAAAAAATTTGAATTTTTAATATACTCCAAATTTACCATATAAAAACATGTTTTATAGTGTTTATGAAGTATTAGCTTAAATGTAATGTATGAAAGTAATTAATGCTAAATAAGAAACATATTCTATTTCTAGTGGTGAAGGTTTCAAGATACTAACATGAGAATTGAGTATTTTATAAGCAATTAAAAAAATGAATTTGTAAAATACGCCAAATTTACCATATAAAAACTTGTTTTATAGAGTTTATGAAACATTGGCTTAAATGTAATGTATGAAAGTAATTAATGCTAAATCAGATCCAATTTCTCTTTCTAGTGGTCAAGAATTCAAGATAATAACATGAGAATTGAGTGTTTCATAAGCCATAAAAAATTTGAATTTTTAATATACTCTAAATTTACCATATAAAAACATGTTTTATAGTGTTTATGAAGTATTAGCTTAAATGTAATGTATGAAAGTAATTAATGCTAAATAAGAAACATATTCTATTTCTAGTGGTGAAGGTTTCAAGATACTAACATGAGAATTGAGTATTTTATAAGCAATTAAAAAAATGAATTTGTAAAATACGCCAAATTTACCATATAAAACCATGTTTTATAGTGTTTATGAAGTATTGGCTTAAATGAAATGTATGAAAGTAATTAATGCTAAATAAGAAACATATTCTCTTTCTAGTGGTCAAGGTTTCAAGATACTAACATGAGAATTGAGTATTTTATAAGCAATTAAAAAATGAATTTGTAAAATACGTCAAATTTACCATATAAAAACATGTTTTATAGAGTTTATGAAACATTGGCTTAAATGTAATGTATGAAAGTAATTAATGCTAAATAAGAAACATATTCTATTTCTAGTGGTGAAGGTTTCAAGATACTAACATGAGAATTGAGTATTTTATAAGCAATTAAAAAAATGAATTTGTAAAATACGCCAAATTTACCATATAAAAACATGTTTTATAGTGTTTATGAAGTATTGGCTTAAATGAAATGTATGAAAGTAATTAATGCTAAATAAGAAACATATTCTCTTTCTAGTGGTCAAGGTTTCAAGATACTAACATGAGAATTGAGTATTTTATAAGCCATAAAAAATTTGAATTTTTAATATACTCCAAATTTACCATATAAAAACATGTTTTATAGTGTTTATGAAGTATTGGCTTAAATGAAACGTATGAAAGTAATTAATGCTAAATAAGAAACATATTCTATTTCTAGTGGTGAAGGTTTCAAGATACTAACATGAGAATTGAGAATTTTATAAGCAATTAAAAAAATGAATTTGTAAAATACGCCAAATTTACCATATAAAAACATGTTTTATAGAGTTTATGAAACATTGGCTTAAATGTAATGTATGAAAGTAATTAATGCTAAATCAGATCCAATATCTCTTTCTAGTGGTCAAGGTTTCAAGATACTAACATGAGAATTGAGTGTTTCATAAGCCATAAAATATTTGAATTTTTAATATACTCCAAATTTACCATATAAAAACATGTTTTATAGTGTTTATGAAGTATTGGCATAAATGTAATGTATGAAAGTAATCATGCTAATTAAGAAACATATTCTATTTCTAGTGGTGAAGGTTTCAAGATACTAACATGAGAATTGAGTATTTTATAAGCAATTAAAAAAATGAATTTGTAAAATACGCCAAATTTACCATATAAAAACATGTTTTATAGAGTTTATGAAACATTGGCTTAAATGTAATGTATGAAAGTAATTAATGCTAAATCAGATCCAATTTCTCTTTCTAGTGGTCAAGGTTTCAAGATACTAACATGAGAATTGAGTGTTTCATAAGCCATAAAAAATTTGAATTTTTAATATACTCTAAATTTACCATATAAAAACATGTTTTATAGTGTTTATGAAGTATTAGCTTAAATGTAATGTATGAAAGTAATAAATGCTAAATAAGAAACATATTCTCTTTCTAGTGGTCAAGGTTTCAAGATACTAACATGAGAATTGAGTATTTTATAAGCAATTAAAAAAATGAATTTGTAAAATACGTCAAATTTACCATATAAAAACATGTTTTATAGAGTTTATGAAACATTGGCTTAAATGTAATGTATGAAAGTAATTAATGCTAAATCAGATCCAATTTCTCTTTCTAGTGGTCAAAGTTTCAAGATACTAACATGAGAATTGAGTATTTTATAAGCAATTAAAAAAATGAATTTGTAAAATACGTCAAATTTACCATATAAAAACATGTTTTTTAGAGTTTATGAAACATTGGCTTAAATGTAATGTATGAAAGTAATTAATGCTAAATCAGATCCAATTTCTCTTTCTAGTGGTCAAGGTTGCATGATACTAACATGAGAATTGAGTGTTTCATAAGCCATAAAAAATTAGAATTTTTAATATACTCCAAATTTACCATATAAAAACATGTTTTATAGTGTTTATGAATTATCAGCATCAACAAAAATACATGCAAGTTAATAATGCTAAATAAGAATCATTTACTTAATTCATTGGTCTTGGTTTCATGATACTAATTTTTTGTTTCACTAGTATTAATTTGATATCAATTATATTCAATAACCATTACACACACATTGCATAAATCCAATATTATTATCAATATCTTCTAGTTTATTTTCAAAATAAGATGTTGATACTTTCCCAAAGTGGTATGAATGCAAATTCCTGTCTCAGCAAGCCTTGAATGAACTGCTGCACTGCAATCTGAAAAAATGTAGTCAGTTAAATATGTAAAATAAGTGGAGAATTAATTGAGAATTGAGTGTTTCATAAGCAGTTTAAAATATGAATTTATAACAGGAGTCAAAATTGTCATTTAAAAGCATGTTTATAGTGTTTATGAAGTATCAGCATCAATGAAATACATGGAATTAATAATGCTTAATAAGAATCATTTACTTAATTCATTGGTCTTGGTTTCATGATACTAATTTTTTGTTTCACTAGTATTAAGTTGCTATCAATTACATACGGTTATTATTACACGTACCTTGCAAAAGACCATTATTGCTATTATAAGTATCTTCTAGTTTATTTTCAAAATAAGATGTTGATACTTTCCCAAAGTGGTATGAATGCAAATTCCTGTCTCAGCAAGCCTTGAATGAACTGCTGCACTGCAATCTGAAAAAAATGTAGTCAGTTAAATATG
Organism: Rhopalosiphum maidis; assembly: GCF_003676215.2. Taxonomy (NCBI): domain Eukaryota; kingdom Metazoa; phylum Arthropoda; class Insecta; order Hemiptera; family Aphididae; genus Rhopalosiphum; species Rhopalosiphum maidis. Next base: position 71,281,281 of record NC_040879.1, read on the forward strand.
TAAGATTGGTGGAGAATTAATTGAGAAATGAGTGTTTCATAAGCAGTTTAAAATATGAATTTATAACACGAGTCAAAATTGTCATTTAAAAGCATGTATATAGTGTTTATGAAGTATAAGCATCAATGAATTACATGGAAGTTAATAATGGTAAAAAAGAATCATTTGCTTAATCCAATTGTCACTACTACACACCATAAGGAGAACGAAAATAATTCTATAACAACTAGTGCGTGGACAACACTGGATAATTTAGAAATTGAAACAATCAAAACAAAAACTAACAGACAACCTTCATTTTTAATACAAAATAATTGAAAACTATTTACAGTTGAAACTTTAACACAAGTACGAATGTAAAACTGTAAAAAGATACGAAATTTAAGCATAAACAGATGATAACAAATAATAATTATGATAAGCCATAAAAGATTGTACAAATTAACAGTATGTTTTGTACTTTTAAAAAAAGAATACACTTGTACAATAACTGAAAAATACCCCTTTTCCATATGAATTTGATTTTAATTTAAATCATTTTCTTAATGCATTGGTCGAGGATCAGGACACTGACTTGTGTTAACTTCGGGCGTAAAATATGAACAATTCGTTGATATTATAAAAATTCTTTCGTAAATGTACAAGATATTCGGTCAAAAGCCTAATAAATATACCGCCCCACTCCGGAGACCAGTGGAACGGTGAACGGCACACAACCAACTAGATTCTTCCTGTGGCAGGTCAGCCGTCGACCAAGGTATGGGGAACCTCCCGCCCTCTGTTGGTGTTAATATCGACTTAATGATTAATTCTTCTATAAACAGTTGAAAATGTGAATTTGTAATTTTTATCAAAATTATCATTAATGTATAGTCTAAATAAAAGATTTTTATAGCATAGGTAAATAAGAAGAATAAAAATTACAAGCTAAAAGTGTTTACTAATCTTTTATTCATATATATAACAAATAACAATTGTTTCACAACTATTAATTTATTATCAATTATATTCAATAACCATTACACACACATTGCAGAAATCCAATATTATTATCAGTATCTTCTAGTTTATTTTCAAAATAAGATGTTGATACTTTCCCCAAAGTGGTATGACTGCAAATTTCGGTCTTAGCAAGCCTTGGGTGAACTGCTGCACTGCAATCTGAAAAAATGTAGTCAGTTAAATTTGTAAGATTGGTGGAGAATTAATTGAGAAATGAGTGTTTCATAAGCAGTTTAAAATATGAATTTATAACACGAGTCAAAATTGTCATTTAAAAACATGTATATAGTGTTTATGAAGTATAAGAATCAATGAATTACATGGAAGTTAATAAAGTTGAATAAGAATCATTTACATAATTTAATGGTGTTGGTTTCATGTCAATTAATTGAGAATTGAGTGTTTCATAAGCCATAAAAAATGAATTTGTAAAATACGTCAAATTTACCATATAAAAACATGTTTTATAGAGTTTATGAAACATTGGCTTAGATGTAATGTATGAAAGTAATTAATGCTAAATCAGATCCAATTTCTCTTTCTAGTGGTCAAGGTTTCAAGATACTAACATGAGAATTTAGTGTTTCATAGGCCATAAAAAATTTGAATTTTTAATATACTCCAAATTTACCATATAAAAACATGTTTTATAGTGTTTATGAAGTATTAGCTTAAATGTAATGTATGAAAGTAATTAATGCTAAATAAGAAACATATTCTATTTCTAGTGGTGAAGGTTTCAAGATACTAACATGAGAATTGAGTATTTTATAAGCAATTAAAAAAATGAATTTGTAAAATACGCCAAATTTACCATATAAAAACATGTTTTATAGTGTTTATGAAACATTGGCTTAAATGAAATGTATGAAAGTAATTAATGCTAAATAAGAAACATATTCTCTTTCTAGTGGTCAAGGTTTCAAGATACTAACATGAGAATTGAGTATTTTATAAGCAATTAAAAAAATGAATTTGTAAAATACGTCAAATTTACCATATAAAAACATGTTTTATAGAGTTAATGAAACATTGGCTTAAATGTAATGTATGAAAGTAATTAATCCTGAATAAGAAACATATTCTCTTTCTAGTGGTCAAGGTTTCAAGATACTAACATGAGAATTGAGTATTTTATAAGCAATTAAAAAAATGAATTTGTAAAATACGCCAAATTTACCATATAAAAACATGTTTTATAGTGTTTATGAATTATCAGCATCAACAAAAATACATGCAAGTTAATAATGCTAAATAAGAATCATTTACTTAATTCATTGGTCTTGGTTTCATGATACTAATTTTTTGTTTCACTAGTATTAATTTGATATCAATTATATTCAATAACCATTACACACACATTGCATAAATCCAATATTATTATCAATATCTTCTAGTTTATTTTCAAAATAAGATGTTGATACTTTCCCAAAGTGGTATGAATGCAAATTCCTGTCTCAGCAAGCCTTGAATGAACTGCTGCACTGCAATCTGAAAAAATGTAGTCAGTTAAATATGTAAAATAAGTGGAGAATTAATTGAGAATTGAGTGTTTCATAAGCAGTTTAAAATATGAATTTATAACAGGAGTCAAAATTGTCATTTAAAAGCATGTTTATAGTGTTTATGAAGTATCAGCATCAATGAAATACATGGAATTAATAATGCTTAATAAGAATCATTTACTTAATTCATTGGTCTTGGTTTCATGATACTAATTTTTTGTTTCACTAGTATTAAGTTGCTATCAATTACATACGGTTATTATTACACGTACCTTGCAAAAGACCATTATTGCTATTATAAGTATCTTCTAGTTTATTTTCAAAATAAGATGTTGATACTTTCCCAAAGTGGTATGAATGCAAATTCCTGTCTCAGCAAGCCTTGAATGAACTGCTGCACTGCAATCTGAAAAAAATGTAGTCAGTTAAATATGTAAGATTGGTGGAGAATTAATTGAGAAATGAGTGTTTCATAAGCAGTTTAAAATATGAATTTATAACACGAGTCAAAATTGTCATTTAAAAGCATGTATATAGTGTTTATGAAGTATAAGCATCAATGAATTACATGGAAGTTAATAATGGTAAAAAAGAATCATTTGCTTAATCCAATTGTCACTACTACACACCATAAGGAGAACGAAAATAATTCTATAACAACTAGTGCGTGGACAACACTGGATAATTTAGAAATTGAAACAATCAAAACAAAAACTAACAGACAACCTTCATTTTTAATACAAAATAATTGAAAACTATTTACAGTTGAAACTTTAACACAAGTACGAATGTAAAACTGTAAAAAGATACGAAATTTAAGCATAAACAGATGATAACAAATAATAATTATGATAAGCCATAAAAGATTGTACAAATTAACAGTATGTTTTGTACTTTTAAAAAAAGAATACACTTGTACAATAACTGAAAAATACCCCTTTTCCATATGAATTTGATTTTAATTTAAATCATTTTCTTAATGCATTGGTCGAGGATCAGGACACTGACTTGTGTTAACTTCGGGCGTAAAATATGAACAATTCGTTGATATTATAAAAATTCTTTCGTAAATGTACAAGATATTCGGTCAAAAGCCTAATAAATATACCGCCCCACTCCGGAGACCAGTGGAACGGTGAACGGCACACAACCAACTAGATTCTTCCTGTGGCAGGTCAGCCGTCGACCAAGGTATGGGGAACCTCCCGCCCTCTGTTGGTGTTAATATCGACTTAATGATTAATTCTTCTATAAACAGTTGAAAATGTGAATTTGTAATTTTTATCAAAATTATCATTAATGTATAGTCTAAATAAAAGATTTTTATAGCATAGGTAAATAAGAAGAATAAAAATTACAAGCTAAAAGTGTTTACTAATCTTTTATTCATATATATAACAAATAACAATTGTTTCACAACTATTAATTTATTATCAATTATATTCAATAACCATTACACACACATTGCAGAAATCCAATATTATTATCAGTATCTTCTAGTTTATTTTCAAAATAAGATGTTGATACTTTCCCCAAAGTGGTATGACTGCAAATTTCGGTCTCAGCAAGCCTTGGGTGAACTGCTGCACTGCAATCTGAAAAAATGTAGTCAGTTAAATTTGTAAGATTGGTGGAGAATTAATTGAGAAATGAGTGTTTCATAAGCAGTTTAAAATATGAATTTATAACACGAGTCAAAATTGTCATTTAAAAACATGTATATAGTGTTTATGAAGTATAAGAATCAATGAATTACATGGAAGTTAATAAAGTTGAATAAGAATCATTTACATAATTTAATGGTGTTGGTTTCATGTCAATTAATTGAGAATTGAGTGTTTCATAAGCCATAAAAAATGAATTTGTAAAATACGTCAAATTTACCATATAAAAACATGTTTTATAGAGTTTATGAAACATTGGCTTAGATGTAATGTATGAAAGTAATTAATGCTAAATCAGATCCAATTTCTCTTTCTAGTGGTCAAGGTTTCAAGATACTAACATGAGAATTTAGTGTTTCATAGGCCATAAAAAATTTGAATTTTTAATATACTCCAAATTTACCATATAAAAACATGTTTTATAGTGTTTATGAAGTATTAGCTTAAATGTAATGTATGAAAGTAATTAATGCTAAATAAGAAACATATTCTATTTCTAGTGGTGAAGGTTTCAAGATACTAACATGAGAATTGAGTATTTTATAAGCAATTAAAAAAATGAATTTGTAAAATACGCCAAATTTACCATATAAAAACATGTTTTATAGTGTTTATGAAACATTGGCTTAAATGAAATGTATGAAAGTAATTAATGCTAAATAAGAAACATATTCTCTTTCTAGTGGTCAAGGTTTCAAGATACTAACATGAGAATTGAGTATTTTATAAGCAATTAAAAAAATGAATTTGTAAAATACGTCAAATTTACCATATAAAAACATGTTTTATAGAGTTAATGAAACATTGGCTTAAATGTAATGTATGAAAGTAATTAATCCTGAATAAGAAACATATTCTCTTTCTAGTGGTCAAGGTTTCAAGATACTAACATGAGAATTGAGTATTTTATAAGCAATTAAAAAAATGAATTTGTAAAATACGCCAAATTTACCATATAAAAACATGTTTTATAGAGTTTATGAAACATTGGCTTAAATGTAATGTATGAAAGTAATTAATGCTTAATCAGATCCAATATCTCTTTCTAGTGGTCAAGGTTTCAAGATACTAACATGAGAATTGAGTGTTTCATAAGCCATAAAAATTTGAATTTTTAATATACTCTAAATTTACCATATAAAAACATGTTTTATAGTGTTTATGAAGTATTAGCTTAAATGTAATGTATGAAAGTAATTAATGCTAAATAAGAAACATATTCTATTTCTAATGGTGAAGATTTCAAGATACTAACATGAGAATTGAGTATTTTATAAGCAATTAAAAAAATGAATTTGTAAAATATGCCAAATTTACCATATAAAAACATGTTTTATAGTGTTTATGAAGTATAAGCATCAATGAATTACATGGAAGTTAATAAAGTTAAATAAGAATCATTTACATAATTTAATGGTGTTGGTTTCATGTCAATTAATTGAGAATTGAGTGTTTCATTAGCCATAAAAAATTTGAATTTTTAATATACTCCAATATTATCATATAAAAACAAGTTTTATAGTGTTTATGAAACATTAACTTAAATGTAATGTATGAAAGTAATTAATGCTAAATAAGAAACATATTCTCTTTCTAGTGGTGAAGGTTTCAAGGTACTAACATGAGAATTGAGTATTTTATAAGCCATAAAAAATTTGAATTTGTAATTTACATTAATATTATCATATAAAAACATGTTTTATAGTGTTTATGAAGTATTGGATTATATGAAATGTATGAAAGTAATTAATCCTGAATAAGAAACATATTCTCTTTCTAGTAGTGAAAGTTTCAAGGTACTAACATGAGAATTGAGTATTTTATAAGCAATTAAAAAATTTGAATTTTTATATACTCCAAAATTATCATATAAAAACAAGTTTTATAGAGTTTATGAAACATTGGCATAAATGAAATTTATGTAATGCTAATTAATGCTAAATAAGAATCATTTATTTAATTCATTGGTCTTGGTTTCAAGATACTAACTTTTTGTTTCACTTATATTAAGTTGCTACCAATTATATTCAATAACCATTTACACACACATTGCATAAATCCAATATCACTATCAATATCTTCTAATTTATTTTCAAAATAAGATGTTGATACTTTCCCAAAGTGGTATGAATGCAAATTTCTGTCTCAGCAAGCCTTGGGTGAACTGCTGCACTGTAATCTGAAATAAATGTAGTCAGTTAAATATGTAAAATTGATGGAGAATTAATTGAGAATTGAGTGGTTCATAAGCCATTAAATATTTGAATTAGTAATATTCGTCAAAATTATTATAAAAAAAACAAGTTTTATAGAGTTTATAAAGTATTGGCTTAAATGAAATGTATGAAAGTAATAAATGCTAAATAAGAAACCAATTCTCTATCTAGTGGTCAAGGTTTCAAGACGCTAAATTGAGAATTGACTTTTATATAAAAAGTTAAAAATAGGAATTTATAATTCTCATTAAAATTATCATATTAAATCATGTTTTATAGTGTTTATGAAGTATCAGCATCAATAAAAATACATGGAAGTTAATAACGCTAAATAAGAATCATTTACTTAATTCATTGGTCTTTGTTTCATGATTCTAATTTTTTTTTCACTTATATTAAGTTGCTATCAATTACGTACAGTTATTATTAAACGTACCTTGCAAAATACCATTATTATTATTATTATTATTATTATTATCAGTATTGTCTAGTCAAATTTCAACATGGGATGTCCAAATTTTCACAACTACTAAAAATGGTAATTCATGTATCATCGTGCCTTGAAAGATCTGCTGTGCTGCAATCTGAAAAAATGTAGTCAGTTAAAATGTGAAATTGGTAAAGAACAACATTAGAATACAGAGTTTTATATGCAATTAAAAATATGAATTTAAAATACGAGGCAAAATTATCATATAAAAGCATGTTTTATAATGTTTATGAAGTATCATCATCAATGAAATACATGGAAGTTAATAATGCTAAATAAGAATCATTTACTTAATCTAATGGTAAGGGTTTCATAACACTAACTTTTTGTTACATTTCTATTATGTTGCTATTATTTACATTCATTCACGTACCGTGCAAAACACCATTATTAATATTAATACCTTCTAATCCATATTAAACATAGGATGTTGATACTATTCCAAGCACTAAAAATGTTAATTCATGCTCAGCAAGCCTTGAGTGATCTGTTGCACTGCAATCTGAAAAATATGAAAGTTAATAATGGTAAATAAGCATCATTACTTAATATAATGGTCAAGGCTACATGACTTTTAGTAACACTACTATTAATTGAATCACAATTATATTCTATACCCATTACTCGTACTTTGCATAAAACCATTATTATTATCAGTATCGTCTAGTCCATTTTCAACGTAGGATGTTGTAACTTTGTCAAGTGTTAGAAACGTTAATTCATGTCTTAGCAATCCTTAAGTGATCTGCTGTACTGCCATCTAAAAAAAAATTGTCAGTTAATTATGTATAATGGTTGGAGGATAAAATGTCACTACTACACACCATAAAGAGATCGAAAGTCTGTTTATGACAACTAGTACGTGGACAACACTGAATAATTCAGAAATGGAAATAATCAAACAAAAACTAACAGACAAACTTCATTCCTATTTCAAAATACTTGAAAACAATTTAAAGTTGAAATTTAAATACAAATACGAATATAAAACTGCAAAAAGATATGAAATATAAATCAGACAGTAAATACAAACGGTTATATCAATAGATAAACAATGTTTTATATCACTAAACCACAATCATGGATGAAAAACATCATATCAATTCGGATTAGAATATTCAACTTATTACATTTTATCTCTGGCCGCCGAATTCAAAAATGTTTAATATTATAATATTTTCATATACACATACAATTTCAAAACTGATTAACTGAGCATAATATAATGAAATAAATTTCCAATAATATTGTATACTTTGTAAATTCAGCAGGCAGTTGTATAAATATTATGAGTCTTAACATAGATACATAGTAACTAGTAAGACAAAAGTCAAAAAGTAATAACATTAAACTATATATGTATGTATTATTTAAGTGTTTAGATAGTTGCAGGTAAGCATTTATTATGCATTAATATTCTCCGGACTGTACAGTCCACTGGTTAACTAATTGAACTTAAGTAAACGGTCTTATATGTTATATATCTTATACATATAACGATTCATTATTTGAATACTTAACAATGTAAATAAATCATAATAATTTATTTTTTATGTTCGATGTCCATAAAATTTAAATCTTTATCTCCTATAAATATTACCGAAGTTATATTGTGAAATTCAAAACAAATTACTACCAATCATACTAATATATTGCATATTAAATATACACATATAATTAAAACTAATAAATAATAAATGAAATGTTGTATTCGAGCAGATTTGAGTCTGAAGTGATCAGAAGTAATCTACTGACTGCGTCGTGCATTTTAAAAATGATGGTCGTATACACAACGAAATCGCTTAGGTACATATTGAATTCTTAACGCTAAACGAGGGATATAAACACTATAAACATTAAATAGATGTATTCTCTATATGATTTGATGAAAAACTATTTATAAATAAACTATTTTTTATGCTGTTGGCGTAATTGCTAAACGTTGAAACCTTAACAAACATAAAACGTGTAAAAAAAACAAAGTTCAAAAAGATACTTCGTTAAATCGTTATACGGTGGTATAGGTACCATACAGAAAAGTATGCGTGTACGAAAAAACAAGCCATTCGATTTTTTTAACCTTTCAAACTCGTCGTAGCATTTATGAGTCAGCACTCAAATTTCGAAATGATTAAACAAAAACTCAAATTCAAAAAATTCGAAAAATACGTAAAATCTAAGTGCCAAAAATAAAAATATAATCGTAACTTCGCAACAAAACGTCCGATTCCTTCGGTTTTGGTAGCGTTCGAATTTTTACAAAAACGTCTAAACGATGCGTAGAAAAAAATCGCTCTGACCACCAAAAAATTAATTGTTTCGTGGCGACAAAGTCCAAAAACTGCAAAATCCTAATTTCCGACGCCAAAAATAGGGGTAAAAATGAATTCTACAGTGTCACCACGGGACGCCGATTTTGATCACAGACCTACGAAAAACTGAACTTGTGAACAACAGAAACGTGGAACAAATATTAAACATTTTTTAAAATATCCATGGGGGGAGGGGCACAAGGAGCCATAGGACACTGCTACCACCGAAGCACTTTATGTAAAACGACTTTAAACAGAAATTTCCGTGAAGTAACTATGCCCCATACATCGAAACCCGGCCGAGTAACACTCGACTAAAAAATTCAAATTTCGGAATTCCAAGACCCCAATGTGGGGTAAAAACGGCATTTACGGTGTCCACAACAGATACCGCTTTTGATCGGCATCATCCAAAATACCAGAATCTTGAGTTTCAAACACGTCGAACGACCACTAAGGTTTTTCAAAAATATATTTGAGGGAAACAAATATTTATGCAAATATACAGTACTTATAAAGTTTTTTTTTTATTTATTTATTAAAATTAAAATGTTTCAGCATTTTATCATGCTATTACAAGTTTACTAACGTGTTCAATTACAAATAACAAATTACAATTACTAATATTTTTAGTTAGTGATATAGTGATATACATGCTAATTTTAGTTAATATTTATTTTTTAGTGGTAATTTAAAATCGATCTTCGTCTTCGCTTGACTGTGATAGAAAGAGATCTTGGGGTAGACGTGGTTTTAAACGCCGATTTTTCGTTTTTTATTTCCCAGGTTGTAGAACCGTGCGCCATCAGATGTATTGAGATTTGCATGAAAGTTTTTGAATTGTATTTTTATCCAGTCTTGGAGAAGAGGGATTCCCGTGACTTATAACTTTATACATAATAATAGTACTAATCATAGATAATGATGAAACACACTGCGAAATTAAGAATATTTACGCTATTGCAAAGATGTTTAAAGTCTACCTTTTGTAACTTGTACCTACGTATAATAAGTAATATAGTTGTTTTATTTACATAGAATATTATATGACTTTGACGTTTGCAATTTGTGAATATATTTCGTACAAATTGTACCAAGTCGTAATTGTTTATAGTTTTTTTGTTGCTTTTGGTAATTAAAATGTAGAAGGTTCAGTATTATCATACCGTTTAGGGTGATGTTAAACTTTTATTACTGAAACATATAATTATACATGCAAACTTGCAGTAAGTAAATAAAATAAATATTTAAAAAAGTTTTATATTGTATAACATAACTTTTCTAAAACTTTGCAATTTACAACTCGTTATTTCAACACATGATATAATCTGTTGTTATGATATTCATCTATAGATTTTGAGATTCAAATTGAAATACTAACATTTTTAATATTGGTTGTTTCGTTTCGAAATCTTAGAGGTTCAACGCAGTGACACCTCGAGATCAAATTTCTGTTCTAAAGAATTTTCAATTTCAATTTGAAAATTAAAAATTGCTAAAAACAAATTTCCTGCCAATTTTTTTTTTTAAACTGCACATTTAAATCATCATTTACCGTCTAAACAATTGAGTTGAAAAACTTTTACTAATTGGAAGACGCATCTAGGGACGAATTTGTCTCGGTCTTTGAACATTTTATCCAAAGGGGCCAGTATTAAAGGATTTAGTTTTGGAGTTTTGGATAACGTAATAACTAATAATAAATTGAGTTTTAACACAAAAATTTATGAAAAATTCAGAATTTGGACAGTTACACTGCAACAAAGTCATAAATGAGTAGATAATTTTTATATAATATGCAATGGTTTGTGAGGAATAATATTGAAAATTTTGAAAGTGCAGTAGGGTTGCCTATACAAAACACCTTCAAATCTGCATGACAAAATAATAAAATACAAAATGCGCTCAATTTCACTATTTGAGGTGTACTGTAAGATAAAATAATTAATAAAATAAATTATATCATAGAGATAGAATATTAGAAGTATCTACCAATATTCTATATTTCAAAATTAATTAAATCGTATAAAATTTGCCTATAGACCCCTTCTGTTGATAAAAAAAAAGGATCCGACAAACTGGCTATATTAATTAAGCATATGAATATATTATGATCACTAATATTTTTGAAAATATAAACAAAAAAAAAGATCACAAATGTCCATAAAACTTTACTCATAAGTCATAAATTTTTTTTATAAGTAGGTATTAAAAACCTTTATTTTGATATTTATCAAAATCACAAAAAAAAAAAACTAACTCTTTTCTAGTTAAAAGTTGTCTGTCCCGTATTTTTAAGTTTTGAAAATGTTATACATAATTTTTCATACGTAGTTGTAGTTCATAAGATTAAAATCATAAAATCTAGATATGTAAAAAGATAATTATTTGTTATACACATTTCAAGTTCAAATTTGATTGAAATCAAATATAGCAACACAGATCACTAATGATTTATAATTGAAAAATATTCGTGGGCATATAAAAATTTTAGAAAACATTATTACATTTTATACATTTATTGGCCTTAAATAATAAAAGTGAATTGCATAAAATTATTAAATTTATCGGAATCTTCTTGTCCATTATAGATGTAGGATGTTAAAACTTTTCAAAGTGGTGAAAATGTTAATTCATGTTTCAGCAAGCCTTAAAAGATCTGCTTTACTGCCATCTGAAAAACATAGTCAATTAAATCTGTAAAATTGGTGGAGAATAACTTGAGAATACAGTGTTTTATAAGCACTTGAAATTATGAATTTATAATTCGAGTCAAAATTATCATATAAAAGGATATTTTATAGTGTTAATGAAGTATCAGCTTAGATAAAATTTATGAAAATTATTAATGGATAATTAGAATTGTTTTCGTAACCTAATGGTAAGGGTTTCATGACACTAACTCGAGAATTGATTGTTTCATAAGCAGTTAAAAATATGAATTTATAACACGAGTCAAAATTATCATATAAAACCAAGTTTTATAATGTTTATGAAGTATCAGCATCAATGCAATACATGGAAGTAAATAATGCTAAATAAGAAACATATTCTCTTTCTAGTGGTCACAGTTTCAAGATACTCAATTGAGAATTAAGTGTTTCGTAAACCATAAACAATTTGAATTAGAAATATACGTCAAAATTATCAAAAAAAACATGTTTTATAGTGTTTATGAAGTATCAGATTAAGTGAAATGTATGAATGTAATTAATGCTAAATAAGAAACATATTCTCTTTCTAGTGGTGAAGGTTTCAAGGTACTAACAAGAGAATTGAGTATTTTATAAGCAATTAAAAAAATTAATTTTTAATATACTCCAAAATTATCATATAAAAACAAGTTTTATAGAGTTTATGAAACATTGGCATAAATGTAATGTATGAAAGTAATTAATGCTAAATAAGAAACATATTCTCTTTCTAGTGGTGAAGGTTTCAAGGTACTAACATGAGAATTGAGTACTTTATAAGCAATTAAAAAAATGAATTTTTAATATACTCCAAAATTATCATATAAAAACAAGTTTTATAGAGTTTATGAAACATTGGCATTAATGAAATGTATAATAGTTATTAATGCTAAATAAGAAACAAATTCTCTTTCTAGTGGTGAAGGTTTCAAGATACTAACATGAGAATTGAGTATTTTATAAGCAATTAAAAAAATGAATATGTAAAATACGCCAAATTTACCATATAAAAACATGTTTTATAGTGTTTATGAAGTATTGGATTAAATGAAATGTATGAAAGTAATTAATGCTAAATAAGAAACATATTCTCTTTCTAGTGGTCAAGGTTTCAAGATACTAACATGAGAATTGAGTATTTTATAAGCAATTAAAAAAATGAATTTGTAAAATACGTCAAATTTACCATATAAAAATATGTTTTATAAGGTTTATGAAACATTGGCTTAAATGTAATGTATGAAAGTAATTAATGCTAAATAAGAAACATATTCTCTTTCTAGTGGTGAAGGTTTCAAGATACTAACATGAGAATTGAGTATTTTATAAGCAATTAAAAAAATGAATATGTAAAATACGCCAAATTTACCATATAAAAACATGTTTTATAGTGTTTATGAAGTATTGGATTAAATGAAATGTATGAAAGTAATTAATGCTAAATAAGAAACATATTCTCTTTCTAGTGGTCATGGTTTCAAGATACTAACATGAGAATTGAGTATTTTATAAGCAATTAAAAAAATGAATTTGTAAAATACGTCAAATTTACCATATAAAAACAAGTTTTATAGAGTTTATGAAACATTGGCTTAAATGTAATGTATGAAAGTAATTAATGCTAAATAAGAAACAAATTCTCTTTCTAGTGGTGAAGGTTTCAAGATACTAACATGAGAATTGAGTATTTTATAAGCAATTAAAAAAATGAATATGTAAAATACGCCAAATTTACCATATAAAAACATGTTTTATAGTGTTTATGAAGTATTGGATTAAATGAAATGTATGAAAGTAATTAATGCTAAATAAGAAACATATTCTCTTTCTAGTGGTCAAGGTTTCAAGATACTAACATGAGAATTGAGTATTTTATAAGCAATTAAAAAAATGAATTTGTAAAATACGTCAAATTTACCATATAAAAATATGTTTTATAAGGTTTATGAAACATTGGCTTAAATGTAATGTATGAAAGTAATTAATGCTAAATAAGAAACATATTCTCTTTCTAGTGGTGAAGGTTTCAAGGTACTAACAAGAGAATTGAGTATTTTATAAGCAATTAAAAAAATTAAATTTTAATATACTCCAAAATTATCATATAAAAACAAGTTTTATAGAGTTTATGAAACATTGGCTTAAATGTAATGTATGAAAGTAATTAATGCTAAATAAGAAACATATTCTCTTTCTAGTGGTGAAGGTTTCAAGGTACTAACATGAGAATTGAGTATTTTATAAGCAATTAAAAAAATGAATTTTTAATATACTCCAAAATTATCATATAAAAACAAGTTTTATAGAGTTTATGAAACATTGGCATTAATGAAATGTATAATAGTTATTAATGCTAAATAAGAAACAAATTCTCTTTCTAGTGGTGAAGGTTTCAAGATACTAACATGAGAATTGAGTATTTTATAAGCAATTAAAAAAATGAATATGTAAAATACGCCAAATTTACCATATAAAAACATGTTTTATAGTGTTTATGAAGTATTGGATTAAATGAAATGTATGAAAGTAATTAATGCTAAATAAGAAACATATTCTCTTTCTAGTGGTCATGGTTTCAAGATACTAACATGAGAATTGAGTATTTTATAAGCAATTAAAAAAATGAATTTGTAAAATACGTCAAATTTACCATATAAAAACAATTTTTATAGAGTTTATGAAACATTGGCTTAAATGTAATGTATGAAAGTAATTAATGCTAAATAAGAAACATATTCTCTTTCTAGTGGTGAAGGTTTCAAGGTACTAACATGAGAATTGAGTATTTTATAAGCAATTAAAAAAATGAATTTTTAATATACTCCAAAATTATCATATAAAAACAAGTTTTATAGAGTTTATGAAACATTGGCATTAATGAAATGTATAATAGTTATTAATGCTAAATAAGAAACAAATTCTCTTTCTAGTGGTGAAGGTTTCAAGATACTAACATGAGAATTGAGTATTTTATAAGCAATTAAAAAAATGAATATGTAAAATACGCCAAATTTACCATATAAAAACATGTTTTATAGTGTTTATGAAGTATTGGATTAAATGAAATGTATGAAAGTAATTAATGCTAAATAAGAAACATATTCTCTTTCTAGTGGTGAAGGTTTCAAGGTACTAACAAGAAAATTGAGTATTTTATAAGCAATTAAAAAAATTAATTTTTAATATACTCCAAAATTATCATATAAAAACAAGTTTTATAGAGTTTATGAAACATTGGCATTAATGAAATGTATAATAGTTATTAATGCTAAATAAGAAACAAATTCTCTTTCTAGTGGTGAAGGTTTCAAGATACTAACATGAGAATTGAGTATTTTATAAGCAATTAAAAAAATGAATATGTAAAATACGCCAAATTTACCATATAAAAACATGTTTTATAGTGTTTATGAAGTATTGGATTAAATGAAATGTATGAAAGTAATTAATGCTAAATAAGAAACATATTCTCTTTCTAGTGGTCAAGGTTTCAAGATACTAACATGAGAATTGAGTATTTTATAAGCAATTAAAAAAATGAATTTGTAAAATACGTCAAATTTACCATATAAAAATATGTTTTATAAGGTTTATGAAACATTGGCTTAAATGTAATGTATGAAAGTAATTAATGCTAAATAAGAAACATATTCTCTTTCTAGTGGTGAAGGTTTCAAGGTACTAACAAGAGAATTGAGTATTGTATAAGCAATTAAAAAAATTAAATTTTAATATACTCCAAAATTATCATATAAAAACAAGTTTTATAGAGTTTATGAAACATTGGCTTAAATGTAATGTATGAAAGTAATTAATGCTAAATAAGAAACATATTCTCTTTCTAGTGGTGAAGGTTTCAAGGTACTAACATGAGAATTGAGTATTTTATAAGCAATTAAAAAAATGAATTTTTAATATACTCCAAAATTATCATATAAAAACATGTTTTATAGTGTTTATGAAGTATTGGATTAAATGAAATGTATGAAAGTAATTAATGCTAAATAAGAAACATATTCTCTTTCTAGTGGTCAAGGTTTCAAGGTACTAACATGAGAATTGAGTATTTTATAAGCAATTAAAAAAATGAATTTTTAATATACTCCAAAATTATCATATAAAAACAAGTTTTATAGAGTTTATGAAACATTGGCATTAATGAAATGTATAATAGTTATTAATGCTAAATAAGAAACAAATTCTCTTTCTAGTGGTGAAGGTTTCAAGATACTAACATGAGAATTGAGTATTTTATAAGCAATTAAAAAAAGGAATATGTAAAATACGCCAAATTTACCATATAAAAACATGTTTTATAGTGTTTATGAAGTATTGGATTAAATGAAATGTATGAAAGTAATTAATGCTAAATAAGAAACATATTCTCTTTCTAGTGGTCATGGTTTCAATATACTAACATGAGAATTGAGTATTTTATAAGCAATTAAAAAAATGAATTTGTAAAATACGTCAAATTTACCATATAAAAACAAGTTTTATAGAGTTTATGAAACATTGGCTTAAATGTAATGTATGAAAGTAATTAATGCTAAATAAGAAACATATTCTCTTTCTAGTGGTGAAGGTTTCAAGGTACTAACATGAGAATTGAGTATTTTATAAGCAATTAAAAAAATGAATTATTAATATACTCCAAAATTATCATATAAAAACAAGTTTTATAGAGTTTATGAAACATTGGCTTAAATGTAATGTATGAAAGTAATTAATGCTAAATAAGAAACATATTCTCTTTCTAGTGGTGAAGGTTTCAAGGTACTAACATGAGAATTGAGTATTTTATAAACAATTAAAAAAATGAATTATTAATATACTCCAAAATTATCATATAAAAACAAGTTTTATAGAGTTTATGAAACATTGGCTTAAATGTAATGTATGAAAGTAATTAATGCTAAATAAGAAACATATTCTCTTTCTAGTGGTGAAGGTTTCAAGGTACTAACATGAGAATTGAGTATTTTATAAACAATTAAAAAAATGAATTTTTAATATACTCCAAAATTATCATATAAAAACAAGTTTTATAGAGTTTATGAAACATTGGCATTAATGAAATGTATAATAGTTATTAATGCTAAATAAGAAACAAATTCTCTTTCTAGTGGTGAAGGTTTCAAGATACTAACATGAGAATTGAGTATTTTATAAGCAATTAAAAAAATGAATATGTAAAATACGCCAAATTTACCATATAAAAACATGTTTTATAGTGTTTATGAAGTATTGGATTAAATGAAATGTATGAAAGTAATTAATGCTAAATAAGAAACATATTCTCTTTCTAGTGGTCAAGGTTTCAAGATACTAACATGAGAATTGAGTATTTTATAAGCAATTAAAAAAATGAATTTGTAAAATACGTCAAATTTACCATATAAAAATATGTTTTATAAGGTTTATGAAACATTGGCTTAAATGTAATGTATGAAAGTAATTAATGCTAAATAAGAAACATATTCTCTTTCTAGTGGTGAAGGTTTCAAGGTACTAACAAGAGAATTGAGTATTGTATAAGCAATTAAAAAAATTAAATTTTAATATACTCCAAAATTATCATATAAAAACAAGTTTTATAGAGTTTATGAAACATTGGCTTAAATGTAATGTATGAAAGTAATTAATGCTAAATAAGAAACATATTCTCTTTCTAGTGGTGAAGGTTTCAAGGTACTAACATGAGAATTGAGTATTTTATAAGCAATTAAAAAAATGAATTTTTAATATACTCCAAAATTATCATATAAAAACATGTTTTATAGTGTTTATGAAGTATTGGATTAAATGAAATGTATGAAAGTAATTAATGCTAAATAAGAAACATATTCTCTTTCTAGTGGTCAAGGTTTCAAGGTACTAACATGAGAATTGAGTATTTTATAAGCAATTAAAAAAATGAATTTTTAATATACTCCAAAATTATCATATAAAAACAAGTTTTATAGAGTTTATGAAACATTGGCATTAATGAAATGTATAATAGTTATTAATGCTAAATAAGAAACAAATTCTCTTTCTAGTGGTGAAGGTTTCAAGATACTAACATGAGAATTGAGTATTTTATAAGCAATTAAAAAAAGGAATATGTAAAATACGCCAAATTTACCATATAAAAACATGTTTTATAGTGTTTATGAAGTATTGGATTAAATGAAATGTATGAAAGTAATTAATGCTAAATAAGAAACATATTCTCTTTCTAGTGGTCATGGTTTCAATATACTAACATGAGAATTGAGTATTTTATAAGCAATTAAAAAAATGAATTTGTAAAATACGTCAAATTTACCATATAAAAACAAGTTTTATAGAGTTTATGAAACATTGGCTTAAATGTAATGTATGAAAGTAATTAATGCTAAATAAGAAACATATTCTCTTTCTAGTGGTGAAGGTTTCAAGGTACTAACATGAGAATTGAGTATTTTATAAGCAATTAAAAAAATGAATTTTTAATATACTCCAAAATTATCATATAAAAACAAGTTTTATAGAGTTTATGAAACATTGGCATTAATGAAATGTATAATAGTTATTAATGCTAAATAAGAAACAAATTCTCTTTCTAGTGGTGAAGGTTTCAAGATACTAACATGAGAATTGAGTATTTTATAAGCAATTAAAAAAATGAATATGTAAAATACGCCAAATTTACCATATAAAAACATGTTTTATAGTGTTTATGAAGTATTGGATTAAATGAAATGTATGAAAGTAATTAATGCTAAATAAGAAACATATTCTCTTTCTAGTGGTGAAGGTTTCAAGGTACTAACAAGAGAATTGAGTATTTTATAAGCAATTAAAAAAATTAATTTTTAATATACTCCAAAATTATCATATAAAAACAAGTTTTATAGAGTTTATGAAACATTGGCTTAAATGTAATGTATGAAAGTAATTAATACTAAATAAGAAACATATTCTCTTTCTAGTGGTGAAGGTTTCAAGGTACTAACATGAGAATTGAGTACTTTATAAGCAATTAAAAAAATTAATTTTTAATATACTCCAAAATTATCATATAAAAACAAGTTTTATAGAGTTTATGAAACATTGGCATTAATGAAATGTAAAATAGTTATTAATGCTAAATAAGAAACAAATTCTCTTTCTAGTGGTCAAGGTTTCAAGATACTAACATGAGAATTGAGTGTTTCATAAGCAATTTAAAATATGAATTTATAACACGAGTCAAAATTGTCATTTAAAAGCATGTGTATAGTGTTTATGAAGTATCAGCATCAATGAATTACATGGAAGTTAATAAAGTTAAATAAGAATCATTTACATAATTTAATGGGGTTGGTTTCATGTCAATTAATTGAGAATTGAGTGTTTCATAAGCCATAAAAAATTTGAATTTTTAATATACTCCAAAATTATCATATAAAAACAAGTTTTATAGAGTTTATGAAACATTGGCTTAAATGTAATGTATGAAAGTAATTAATGCTAAATCAGATCCAATTTCTCTTTCTAGTGGTCAAGGTTTCAAGATACTAACATGAGAATTGAGTATTTTATAAGCAATTAAAAAAATGAATTTGTAAAAAACATCAAATTTACCATATAAAAATATGTTTTATAGAGTTTATGAAACATTGGCTTAAATGTAATGTATGAAAGTAATTAATGCTAAATCAGATCCAATTTCTCTTTCTAGTGGTCAAGGTTTCAAGATACTAACATGAGAATTGAGTATTTTATAAGCAATTAAAAAAATGAATATGTAAAATACGTCAAATTTACCATATAAAAACAAGTTTTATAGAGTTTATGAAACATTGGCTTAAATGTAATGTATGAAAGTAATTAATGCTAAATCAGATCCAATTTCTCTTTATAGTGGTCAAGGTTTCAAGATACTAACATGAGAATTGAGTATTTTATAAGCAATTAAAAAAATGAATTTGTAAAAAACGTCAAATTTACCATATAAAAATATGTTTTATAGAGTTTATGAAACATTGGCTTAAATGTAATGTATGAAAGTAATTAATGCTAAATCAGATCCAATTTCTCTTTCTAGTGGTCAAGGTTTCAAGATACTAACATGAGAATTGAGTATTTTATAAGCAATTAAAAAATGAATATGTAAAATACGCCAAATTTACCATATAAAAACAAGTTTTATAGAGTTTATGAAACATTGGCTTAAATGTAATGTATGAAAGTAATTAATGCTAAATAAGAAACATATTCTCTTTCTAGTGGTGAAGGTTTCAAGGTACTAACATGAGAATTGAGTATTTTATAAGCAATTAAAAAAATGAATTTTTAATATACTCCAAAATTATCATATAAAAACAAGTTTTATAGAGTTTATGAAACATTGGCATTAATGAAATGTATAATAGTTATTAATGCTAAATAAGAAACATATTCTCTTTCTAGTGGTGAAGGTTTCAAGGTACTAACATGAGAATTGAGTATTTTATAAGCAATTAATAAAATTAATTTTTAATATACTCCAAAATTATCATATAAAAACAAGTTTTATAGAGTTTATGAAACATTGGCTTAAATGTAATGTATGAAAGTAATTAATGCTAAATAAGAAACATATTCTCTTTCTAGTGGTGAAGGTTTCAAGGTACTAACATGAGAATTGAGTATTTTATAAGCAATTAACAAAATGAATTTGTAAAATATGTCAAATTTACCATATAAAAATATGTTTTATAGAGTTTATGAAGTATTGGCTTAAATGTAATGTATGAAAGTAATTAATGCTAAATAAGAAACATATTCTCTTTCTAGTGGTCAAGGTTTCAAGATACTAACATGAGAATTGAGTATTTTATAAGCAATTAAAAAAATGAATATGTAAAATACGCCAAATTTACCATATTAAAACATGTTTTATAGTGTTTATGAAGAATTGGATTAAATGAAATGTATTAAAGTAATTAATGCTAAATAAGAAACATATTCTCTTTCTAGTGGTCAAGGTTTCAAGATACTAACATGAGAATTGAGTATTTTATAAGCAATTAAAAAAATGAATATGTAAAATACGCCAAATTTACCATATAAAAACATGTTTTATAGTGTTTATGAAGTATTGGATTAAATGTAATGTATGAAAGTAATTAATGCTAAATAAGAAACATATTCTCTTTCTAGTGGTCAAGGTTTCAAGATACTAACATGAGAATTGAGTATTTTATAAGCAATTAAGAAAATGAATTTGTAAAATACGCCAAATTTACCATATAAAAACATGTTTTATAGTGTTTATGAAGTATCAGCATCAACAAAAATACATGCAAGTTAATAATGCTAAATAAGAATCATTTACTTAATTCATTGGTCTTGGTTTCATGATACTAATTTTTTGTTTCACTAGTATTCATTTGCTATCAGTTATATTCAATAACCATTACACACACATTGCATAAATCCAATATTATTATCAATATCTTCTAGTTTATTTTCAAAATAAGATGTTGATACTTTCCCAAAGTGGTATGAATGCAAATTCCTGTCTCAGCAAGCCTTGAATGAACTGCTGCACTGCAATCTGAAAAAAATGTAGTCAGTTAAATATGTAAAATTAGTGGAGAATTAATTGAGAATTGAGTGTTTCATAAGCAATTTAAAATATGAATTTATAACACGAGTCAAAATTGTCATTTAAAAGCATGTTTATAGTGTTTATGAAGTATCAGCATCAATGAATTACATGGAAGTTAATAAAGTTAAATAAGAATCATTTACATAATTTAATGGGGTTGGTTTCATGTCAATTAATTGAGAATTGAGTGTTTCATAAGCCATAAAAAATTTGAATTTTTAATATACTCCAAAATTATCATATAAAAACAAGTTTTATAGAGTTTATGAAACATTGGCTTAAATGTAATGTATGAAAGTAATAAATGCTAAATAAGAAACATATTCTCTTTCTAGTGGTGAAGGTTTCAAGGTACTAACATGAGAATTGAGTATTTTATAAGCAATTAATAAAATTAATTTTTAATATACTCCAAAATTATCATATAAAAACAAGTTTTATAGAGTTTATGAAACATTGGCTTAAATGTAATGTATGAAAGTAATTAATGCTAAATAAGAAACATATTCTCTTTCTAGTGGTGAAGGTTTCAAGATACTAACATGAGAATTGAGTTCTTTATAAGCAATTAAAAAAATGAATTTGTAAAAAACGTCAAATTTACCATATAAAAATATGTTTTATAGAGTTTATGAAACATTGGCTTAAATGTAATGTATGAAAGTAATTAATGCTAAATCAGATCCAATTTCTCTTTCTAGTGGTCAAGGTTTCAAGATACTAACATGAGAATTGAGTATTTTATAAGCAATTAAAAAAATGAATTTTTAATATACTCCAAAATTATCATATAAAAACAAGTTTTATAGAGTTTATGAAACATTGGCATTAATGAAATGTATAATAGTTATTAATGCTAAATAAGAAACAAATTCTCTTTCTAGTGGTGAAGGTTTCAAGATACTAACATGAGAATTGAGTATTTTATAAGCAATTAAAAAATGAATATGTAAAATACGCCAAATTTACCATATAAAAACATGTTTTATAGTGTTTATGAAGTATTGGATTAAATGTAATGTATGAAAGTAATTAATGCTAAATAAGAAACATATTCTCTTTCTAGTGGTCAAGGTTTCAAGATACTAACATGAGAATTGAGTATTTTATAAGCAATTAAGAAAATGAATTTGTAAAATACGCCAAATTTACCATATAAAAACATGTTTTATAGTGTTTATGAAGTATCAGCATCAACAAAAATACATGCAAGTTAATAATGCTAAATAAGAATCATTTACTTAATTCATTGGTCTTGGTTTCATGATACTAATTTTTTGTTTCACTAGTATTCATTTGCTATCAGTTATATTCAATAACCATTACACACACATTGCATAAATCCAATATTATTATCAATATCTTCTAGTTTATTTTCAAAATAAGATGTTGATACTTTCCCAAAGTGGTATGAATGCAAATTCCTGTCTCAGCAAGCCTTGAATGAACTGCTGCACTGCAATCTGAAAAAAATGTAGTCAGTTAAATATGTAAAATTAGTGGAGAATTAATTGAGAATTGAGTGTTTCATAAGCAATTTAAAATATGAATTTATAACACGAGTCAAAATTGTCATTTAAAAGCATGTTTATAGTGTTTATGAAGTATCAGCATCAATGAATTACATGGAAGTTAATAAAGTTAAATAAGAATCATTTACATAATTTAATGGGGTTGGTTTCATGTCAATTAATTGAGAATTGAGTGTTTCATAAGCCATAAAAAATTTGAATTTTTAATATACTCCAAAATTATCATATAAAAACAAGTTTTATAGAGTTTATGAAACATTGGCTTAAATGTAATGTATGAAAGTAATAAATGCTAAATAAGAAACATATTCTCTTTCTAGTGGTGAAGGTTTCAAGGTACTAACATGAGAATTGAGTATTTTATAAGCAATTAATAAAATTAATTTTTAATATACTCCAAAATTATCATATAAAAACAAGTTTTATAGAGTTTATGAAACATTGGCTTAAATGTAATGTATGAAAGTAATTAATGCTAAATAAGAAACATATTCTCTTTCTAGTGGTGAAGGTTTCAAGATACTAACATGAGAATTGAGTTCTTTATAAGCAATTAAAAAATGAATTTGTAAAAAACGTCAAATTTACCATATAAAAATATGTTTTATAGAGTTTATGAAACATTGGCTTAAATGTAATGTATGAAAGTAATTAATGCTAAATCAGATCCAATTTCTCTTTCTAGTGGTCAAGGTTTCAAGATACTAACATGAGAATTGAGTATTTTATAAGCAATTAAAAAAATGAATTTTTAATATACTCCAAAATTATCATATAAAAACAAGTTTTATAGAGTTTATGAAACATTGGCATTAATGAAATGTATAATAGTTATTAATGCTAAATAAGAAACAAATTCTCTTTCTAGTGGTGAAGGTTTCAAGATACTAACATGAGAATTGAGTATTTTATAAGCAATTAAAAAAATGAATATGTAAAATACGCCAAATTTACCATATAAAAACATGTTTTATAGTGTTTATGAAGTATTGGATTAAATGTAATGTATGAAAGTAATTAATGCTAAATAAGAAACATATTCTCTTTCTAGTGGTCAAGGTTTCAAGATACTAACATGAGAATTGAGTATTTTATAAGCAATTAAGAAAATGAATTTGTAAAATACGCCAAATTTACCATATAAAAACATGTTTTATAGTGTTTATGAAGTATCAGCATCAACAAAAATACATGCAAGTTAATAATGCTAAATAAGAATCATTTACTTAATTCATTGGTCTTGGTTTCATGATACTAATTTTTTGTTTCACTAGTATTCATTTGCTATCAGTTATATTCAATAACCATTACACACACATTGCATAAATCCAATATTATTATCAATATCTTCTAGTTTATTTTCAAAATAAGATGTTGATACTTTCCCAAAGTGGTATGAATGCAAATTCCTGTCTCAGCAAGCCTTGAATGAACTGCTGCACTGCAATCTGAAAAAAATGTAGTCAGTTAAATATGTAAAATTAGTGGAGAATTAATTGAGAATTGAGTGTTTCATAAGCAATTTAAAATATGAATTTATAACACGAGTCAAAATTGTCATTTAAAAGCATGTTTATAGTGTTTATGAAGTATCAGCATCAATGAATTACATGGAAGTTAATAAAGTTAAATAAGAATCATTTACATAATTTAATGGGGTTGGTTTCATGTCAATTAATTGAGAATTGAGTGTTTCATAAGCCATAAAAAATTTGAATTTTTAATATACTCCAAAATTATCATATAAAAACAAGTTTTATAGAGTTTATGAAACATTGGCTTAAATGTAATGTATGAAAGTAATAAATGCTAAATAAGAAACATATTCTCTTTCTAGTGGTGAAGGTTTCAAGGTACTAACATGAGAATTGAGTATTTTATAAGCAATTAATAAAATTAATTTTTAATATACTCCAAAATTATCATATAAAAACAAGTTTTATAGAGTTTATGAAACATTGGCTTAAATGTAATGTATGAAAGTAATTAATGCTAAATAAGAAACATATTCTCTTTCTAGTGGTGAAGGTTTCAAGATACTAACATGAGAATTGAGTTCTTTATAAGCAATTAAAAAAATGAATTTGTAAAAAACGTCAAATTTACCATATAAAAATATGTTTTATAGAGTTTATGAAACATTGGCTTAAATGTAATGTATGAAAGTAATTAATGCTAAATCAGATCCAATTTCTCTTTCTAGTGGTCAAGGTTTCAAGATACTAACATGAGAATTGAGTATTTTATAAGCAATTAAAAAAATGAATTTTTAATATACTCCAAAATTATCATATAAAAACAAGTTTTATAGAGTTTATGAAACATTGGCATTAATGAAATGTATAATAGTTATTAATGCTAAATAAGAAACAAATTCTCTTTCTAGTGGTGAAGGTTTCAAGATACTAACATGAGAATTGAGTATTTTATAAGCAATTAAAAAAATGAATATGTAAAATACGCCAAATTTACCATATAAAAACATGTTTTATAGTGTTTATGAAGTATTGGATTAAATGTAATGTATGAAAGTAATTAATGCTAAATAAGAAACATATTCTCTTTCTAGTGGTCAAGGTTTCAAGATACTAACATGAGAATTGAGTATTTTATAAGCAATTAAGAAAATGAATTTGTAAAATACGCCAAATTTACCATATAAAAACATGTTTTATAGTGTTTATGAAGTATCAGCATCAACAAAAATACATGCAAGTTAATAATGCTAAATAAGAATCATTTACTTAATTCATTGGTCTTGGTTTCATGATACTAATTTTTTGTTTCACTAGTATTCATTTGCTATCAGTTATATTCAATAACCATTACACACACATTGCATAAATCCAATATTATTATCAATATCTTCTAGTTTATTTTCAAAATAAGATGTTGATATTTTCCAAAGTGGTATAAATGCAAATTCCCGTCTCAGCAAGCCTTGATTGAACTGCTGCACTGCAATCTGAAAAAAATGTAGTCAGTTAAATATGTAAAATTAGTGGAGAATTAATTGAGAATTGAGTGTTTCATAAGCAGTTTAAAATATGAATTTATAACACGAGTCAAAATTGTCATTTAAAAGCATGTTTATAGTGTTTATGAAGTATCAGCATCAATGAAATACATGGAATTAATAATGCTTAATAAGAATCATTTACCTAATTCATTGGTCTTGGTTTCATGATATTTACTTTTTGTTTCACTAATATTAATTTGCTATCAATTACATACGGTTATTATTACACGTACCTTGCAAAAGACCATTATTGTTATTATAAGTATCTTCTAGTTTATTTTCAAAATAAGATGTTGATATTTTCCAAAGTGGTATAAATGCAAATTCCCGTCTCAGCAAGCCTTGATTGAACTGCTGCACTGCAATCTGAAAAAAATGTAGTCAGTTAAATATGTAAAATTAGTGGAGAATTAATTGAGAATTGAGTGTTTCATAAGCAGTTTAAAAATATGAATTTATAACACGAGTCAAAATTGTCATTTAAAAGCATGTTTATAGTGTTTATGAAGTATCAGCATCAATGAATTACATGGAAGTTAATAATGCTAAAAAAGAATCATTTACTTAATCCAATTGTCACTACTACACACCATAAGGAGAACGAAAATAATTCTATAACAACTAGTGCGTGGACAACACTGGATAATTTAGAAATTGAAACAATCAAAACAAAATCTAACAGACAACCTTCATTTTTAATACAAAATAATTGAAAACTATTTACAGTTGAAACTTTAACACAAGTACGAATGTAAAACTGTAAAAAGATACGAAATTTAAGCATAAACAGATGATAACAAATAATAATTATGATAAGCCATAAAAGATTGTAGAAATTAACAGAATGTTTTGTACTTTTAAACAAAGAATACACTTGTACAATAACTGAAAAATACCCCTTTTCCATATGAATTTGATGATAATTTTTCAATGATAAATTTAAATAATTTTCTTAATGCATTGGTCGAGGATCAGGACACTGACTTGTGTTTACTTCGGGCGTAAAATATGAACATTTCGTTGATATTATAAATATTCTTTCGAAAATGTACAAGACATTCCGTCAAAAGCCTAATAAATATACCGCCCCACTCCGGAGAACAGTGGAACGGTGAACGGCACACAACCAACTAGATTCTTCCTGTGGCAGGTCAGCCGTCGACCATGGTATGGGGAACCTCCCGCCCTCTGTTGGTGTTAATATTGACTTAATGATTAATTCTTCTATAAACAGTTGAAAATGTGAATTTGTAATTTTTATCAAAATTATCATTTATGTATAGTCTAAATAAAAGATTTTTATAGCATAGGTAAATAAGAAGAATAAAAATTACAAGCTAAAGTGTTTACTAATCTTTTATTCATATATTTAACAAATAACAATTGTTTCACAACTATTAATTTATTATCAATTATATTCAATAACCATTACACACACATTGCATAAATCCAATGTTATTATCAGTATCTTCTAGTTTATTTTCAAAATAAGATGTTGATACTTTCTCAAAGTGGTATGAATGCAAATTTCTGTCTCAGCAAGCCTTGGGTGAACTGCTGCAGACTGCAATCTGAAAAAAAGTAGTCAGTTAAATTTGTAAGATTGGTGGAGAATTAAATTAGAGAAATGAGGTGTTTCATAAGCAAATTTAAAATATGGAATTTATAACACGAGTCAAATTGTCAGTTAAAAGCATGTTTATAGTGTTTATGAAGTATATCAAGCAATAAATGAATTACATGAAGTAATAAAGTTAAATAAGAATCAGTTAATAATTTATGGGGTGGGTTTCATGTCAATTATTGAGACTTGAGGGAATTGAGTGTTTAATAAGCCATTAAAAAATTTGAATTGTTTAATATACTCCCCAAACATTATGCAATAAAAACAAGTTATATAGAGTTTTTATGAAACCTTGCTTAAATGTAAGTGTGAAAGAATTAATGCTAAATCAGATACATTTTCTCTTCTAGGGTCAAGGGTACTTCGGTAAAGATACAAAATGAGAATTGAGTGTGACTTTATAAGCAAGTTTAGAAAATTAACTTTTTAATATACTCCAAAAATTATCATATAAAAACCAAGTTTATTGAGAGTTTATGAAACATTGGCATTAATGAACGTATAATGGTTATATAATGCTAAATAAGAAACAAATTCTCTTATAGTGGTGAAGGGTTTCAATAGGATCTAACATGAGAATTGAGTATTTTATAAGCCCAACATGTTGAAAAAAATGAATATGTTAAATACACCAAATTTAAACATATAAGAAGGACATGTTGTTCAGGTTATTGAAGAGTATGGATTAAAGGTAAATGTATGAAAGTTAATTATAATGCAAATCCAGAAAACATCTTCTCATTCTATTGGTCAAGGTTCAAGCATACTAACATGAGAATGGAGTATTTGTAAGCAATCAAAAAATGGATATGTGCGAAATACGCCATCAAATTACCATATAAAAACATGTTTTATAGGTTATGAAAGTCGTAATTGGCTTAAATGAAATGTATGAAAGTAAGTAATGCTAAATAAGGAAACATATTTCTCGTTCTAGTGGTTAAAATTAGTGGAGAATTAATTGAGAATTGAGTGTTTCATAAGCAGTTTAAAATATGAATTTATAACACGAGTCAAAATTGTCATTAAAAGCATGTTTATAGTGTTTATGAAGTATCAGCATCAATGAAATACATGGAAGTTAATAATGCTAAAAAAGAATCATTTACTTAATCCAATTGTCACTACTACACACCATAAGGAGAACGAAAATAATTCTATAACAACTAGTGCGTGGACAACACTGGATAATTTAGAAATTGAAACAATCAAAACAAAAACTAACAGACAACCTTCATTTTTAATACAAAATAATTGAAAACTATTTACAGTTGAAACTTTAACACAAGTACGAATGTAAAACTGTAAAAAGATACGAAATTTAAGCATAAACAGATGATAACAAATAATAATTATGATAAGCCATAAAAGATTGTACAAATTAACAGAATGTTTTGTACTATTAAAGAAAGAATACACTTGTACAATAACTGAAAAATACCCCTTTTCCATATGAATTTGATGATAATTTTTCAATGATAAATTTAAATCATTTTCTTAATGCATTGGTCGAGGATCAGGACACTGACTTGTGTTAACTTCGGGCGTAAATATGAACAATTTCGTTGATATTATAAATATTCTTTCGTAAGTGTACAAGACATTCGGTCAAAAGCCTAATAAATATACCGCCCCACTCAGGAGAGCAGTGGAACGGTGAACGGCACACAACCAACTAGATTCTTCCTGTGGCAGGTCAGCCGTCGACCATGGTATGGGGAACCTCCCGCCCTCTGTTGGTGTTAATATTGACTTAATGATTAATTCTTCTATAAACAGTTGAAAATGTGAATTTGTAATTTTTATCAAAATTATCATTTATGTATAGTCGAAATAAAAGATTTTTATAGCATAGGTAAATAAGAAGAATAAAAATTACAAGCTAAAAGTGTTTACTAATCTTTTATTCATATATATAACAAATAACAATTGTTTCACAACTATTAATTTATTATCAATTATATTCAATAACCATTACACACACATTGCATAAATCCAATATTATTATCAGTATCTTCTAGTTTATTTTCAAAATAAGATGTTGATACTTTCCCAAAGTGGTATGAATGCAAATTTCTGTCTCAGCAAGCCTTGGGTGAACTGCTGCACTGCAATCTGAAAAATGTAGTCAGTTAAATTTGTAAGATTGGTGGAGAATTAATTGAGAAATGAGTGTTTCATAAGCAATTTAAAATATGAATTTATAACACGAGTCAAAATTGTCATTTAAAAGCATGTTTATAGTGTTTATGAAGTATCAGCATCAATGAATTACATGGAAGTTAATAAAGTTAAATAAGAATCATTTACATAATTTAATGGTGTTGGTTTCATGTCAATTAATTGAGAATTCAGTGTTTCATAAGCCATAAAAAATTTGAATTTTTAATATACTCCAAAATTATCATATAAAAACAAGTTTTATAGAGTTTATGAAACATTGGCTTAAATGTAATGTATGAAAGTATTAATGCTAAATAAGAAACATATTCTCTTTCTAGTGGTGCAGGTTTCAAGGTACTAACAAGAGAATTGAGTATTTTATAAGCAATTAAAAAAATTAATTTTTAATATACTCCAAATTATCATATAAAAACAAGTTTTATAGAGTTTATGAAACATTGGCTTAAATGTAATGTATGAAAGTAATTAATGCTAAATAAGAAACATATTCTCTTTCTAGTGGTGAAGGTTTCAAGTACTAACATGAGAATTGAGTGTTTTATAAGCAATTAAAAAAATGAATTTTTAATATACTCCAAAATTATCATATAAAAACAAGTTTTATAGAGTTTATGAAACATTGGCATTAATGAAATGTATAATAGTTATTAATCTAAATAAGAAACAAATTCTCTTTCTAGTGGTGAAGGTTTCAAGATACTAACATGAGAATTGAGTATTTTATAAGCAATTAAAAAAATGAATATGTAAAATACGCCAAATTTACCATATAAAAACATGTTTTATAGTGTTTATGAAGTATTGGATTAAATGAAATGTATGAAAGTAATTAATGCTAAATAAGAAACATATTCTCTTTCTAGTGGTCAAGGTTTCAAGATACTAACATGAGAATTGAGTATTTTATAAGCAATTAAAAAAATGAATTTGTAAAATACGTCAAATTTACCATATAAAAAATGTTTTATAAGGTTTATGAAACATTGGCTTAAATGTAATGTATGAAAGTAATTAATGCTAAATAAGAAACATATTCTCTTTCTAGTGGTGCAGGTTTCAAGGTACTAACAAGAGAATTGAGTATTTTATAAGCAATTAAAAAAATTAATTTTTAATATACTCCAAAATTATCATATAAAAACAAGTTTTATAGAGTTTATGAAACATTGGCTTAAATGTAATGTATGAAAGTAATTAATGCTAAATAAGAAACATATTCTCTTTCTAGTGGTGAAGGTTTCAAGGTACTAACATGAGAATTGAGTATTTTATAGCAATTAAGAAATGAATTTGTAAAATACGCCAAATTTACCATATAAAAACATGTTTTATAGTGTTATGAAGTATCAGCATCAACAAAATACATGCAAGTTAATAATGCTAAATAAGAATCATTTACTTAATTCATTGGTCTTGGTTTCATGATACTAATTTTTGTTTCACTAGTATTCATTTGCTATCAGTTATATTCAATAACCATTACACACACATTTGCATAAATCCAATATTATTATCAATATCTTCTAGTTTATTTTCAAAATAAGATGTTGATACTTTCCCAAAGTGGTATGACTGCAAATTCCTGTCTCAGCAAGCCTTGAAGACACTGCTGCACTGCAATCTGAAAAAAATGTAGTCAGTTAAATATGTAAAATTAGTGGAGAATTAATTGAGAATTGAGTGTTTCATAAGCAATTTAAATATTGATTTATAACACGAGTCAAAATTTGTCATTTAAAAGCATGTTTATAGTGTTTATGAAGTATCAGCATCAATGAAATACATGGAATTAATAATGCTTAATAAGAATCATTTACCAATTCATTGGTCTTGGTTTCATGATATTTACTTTTGTTTCACTAATATTAAGTGCTATCAATTACATGCGGTTATTTATTACACGTACCTTGTAAAAGACCATTATTGTTATTATAAGTATCTTCTAGTTTATTTTCAAAATAAGATGTTGATACTTTCCCAAAGTGGTATGAATGCAAATTCCTGTCTCAGCAAGCCTTGAATGAACTGCTGCACTGCAATCTGAAAAAAATGTAGTCAGTTAAATATGTAAAATTAGTGGAGAATTAATTGAGAATTGAGTGTTTCATAAGCAGTTTAAAATATGAATTTATAACACGAGTCAAAATTGTCATTTAAAAACATGTTTATATAGTGTTTATGAAGTATCAGCATCAATGAAATACATGGAATTAATAATGCTTAATAAGAATCATTTACCAAATTCATTGGTCTTGGTTTCATGATATTTACTTTTTGTTCACTAGTATTCATTTGCTATCAGTTATTTCTTAATTATTACACGTACACATTGTAAATACCAATTATTTTATTATCAATATCTTCTAGTTATTTTCAAAATAAGATGTTGATACTTTCCCAAGTGGTATGAATGCAAATTCCTGTCTCAGCAAGCCTTGAATGAACTGCTGCACTGCAATCTGAAAAAAATGTAGTCAGTTAAATATGTAAAATTAGTGGAGAATTAATTGAGAATTGAGTGTTTCCTAAGCAGTTTAAAATATGAATTTATAACACGAGTCAAAATTGTCATTTAAAAGCATGTTTATAGTGGTTATGAAGTATCAGCATCAATGAAATACATGGAATTAATAATGCTTAATAAGAATCATTTACCAAATTCATTGGTCTTGGTTTCATGATATTTACTTTTTGTTTCACTAATATTAATTTGCTATCAATTACATACGGTTATTATTACACGTACCTTGTAAAAGACCATTATTGTTATTATAAGTATCTTCTAGTTTATTTTCAAAATAAGATGTTGATATTTCCAAAGTGGTATAAATGCAAATTCCTGTCTCAGCAAGCCTTGATTGAACTGCTGCACTGCAATCTGAAAAAAATGTAGTCAGTTAAATATGTAAAATTAGTGGAGAATTAATTGAGAATTGAGTGTTTCATAAGCAGTTTAAAATATGAATTTATAACACGAGTCAAAATTGTCATTTAAAAGCATGTTTATAGTGTTTATGAAGTATCAGCATCAATGAATTACATGGAAGTTAATAATGCTAAAAAAGAATCATTTACTTAATCCAATTGTCACTACTACACACCATAAGGAGAACGAAAATAATTCTATAACAACTAGTGCGTGGACAACACTGGATAATTTAGAAATTGAAACAATCAAAACAAAACTAACAGACAACCTTCATTTTTAATACAAAATAATTGAAAACTATTTACAGTTGAAACTTTAACACAAGTACGAATGTAAACTGTAAAAAGATACGAAATTTAAGCATAAACAGATGATAACAAATAATAATTATGATAAGCCATAAAAGATTGTACAAATTAACAGAATGTTTTGTACTATTAAAGAAAGAATACACTTGTACAATAACTGAAAAATACCCCTTTTCCATATGAATTTGATGATAATTTTTCAATGATAAATTTAAATCATTTTCTTAATGCATTGGTCGAGGATCAGGACACTGACTTGTGTTAACTTCGGGCGTAAAATATGAACATTTCGTTGATATTATAAATATTCTTTCGTAAGTGTACAAGACATTCGGTCAAAAGCCTAATAAATATACCGCCCCACTCAGGAGAGCAGTGGAACGGTGAACGGCACACAACCAACTAGATTCTTCCTGTGGCAGGTCAGCCGTCGACCATGGTATGGGGAACCTCCCGCCCTCTGTTGGTGTTAATATTGACTTAATGATTAATTCTTCTATAAACAGTTGAAAATGTGAATTTGTAATTTTTATCAAAATTATCATTTATGTATAGTCGAAATAAAAGATTTTTATAGCATAGGTAAATAAGAAGAATAAAAATTACAAGCTAAAAGTGTTTACTAATCTTTTATTCATATATATAACAAATAACAATTGTTTCACAACTATTAATTTATTATCAATTATATTCAATAACCATTACACACACATTGCATAAATCCAATATTATTATCAGTATCTTCTAGTTTATTTTCAAAATAAGATGTTGATACTTTCCCAAAGTGGTATGAATGCAAATTTCTGTCTCAGCAAGCCTTGGGTGAACTGCTGCACTGCAATCTGAAAAAATGTAGTCAGTTAAATTTGTAAGATTGGTGGAGAATTAATTGAGAAATGAGTGTTTCATAAGCAATTTAAAATATGAATTTATAACACGAGTCAAAATTGTCATTTAAAAGCATGTTTATAGTGTTTATGAAGTATCAGCATCAATGAATTACATGGAAGTTAATAAAGTTAAATAAGAATCATTTACATAATTTAATGGTGTTGGTTTCATGTCAATTAATTGAGAATTCAGTGTTTCATAAGCCATAAAAAATTTGAATTTTTAATATACTCCAAAATTATCATATAAAAACAAGTTTTATAGAGTTTATGAAACATTGGCTTAAATGTAATGTATGAAAGTAATTAATGCTAAATAAGAAACATATTCTCTTTCTAGTGGTGCAGGTTTCAAGGTACTAACAAGAGAATTGAGTATTTTATAAGCAATTAAAAAAATTAATTTTTAATATACTCCAAAATTATCATATAAAAACAAGTTTTATAGAGTTTATGAAACATTGGCTTAAATGTAATGTATGAAAGTAATTAATGCTAAATAAGAAACATATTCTCTTTCTAGTGGTGAAGGTTTCAAGGTACTAACATGAGAATTGAGTGTTTTATAAGCAATTAAAAAATGAATTTTTAATATACTCCAAAATTATCATATAAAAACAAGTTTTATAGAGTTTATGAAACATTGGCATTAATGAAATGTATAATAGTTATTAATCCTAAATAAGAAACAAATTCTCTTTCTAGTGGTGAAGGTTTCAAGATACTAACATGAGAATTGAGTATTTTATAAGCAATTAAAAAAATGAATATGTAAAATACGCCAAATTTACCATATAAAAACATGTTTTATAGTGTTTATGAAGTATTGGATTAAATGAAATGTATGAAAGTAATTAATGCTAAATAAGAAACATATTCTCTTTCTAGTGGTCAAGGTTTCAAGATACTAACATGAGAATTGAGTATTTTATAAGCAATTAAAAAATGAATTTGTAAAATACGTCAAATTTACCATATAAAAATATGTTTTATAAGGTTTATGAAACATTGGCTTAAATGTAATGTATGAAAGTAATTAATGCTAAATAAGAAACATATTCTCTTTCTAGTGGTGCAGGTTTCAAGGTACTAACAAGAGAATTGAGTATTTTATAAGCAATTAAAAAATTAATTTTTAATATACTCCAAAATTATCATATAAAAACAAGTTTTATAGAGTTTATGAAACATTGGCTTAAATGTAATGTATGAAAGTAATTAATGCTAAATAAGAAACATATTCTCTTTCTAGTGGTGAAGGTTTCAAGGTACTAACATGAGAATTGAGTGTTTTATAAGCAATTAAAAAAATGAATTTGTAAAATACGTCAAATTTACCATATAAAAACATGTTTTATAGTGTTTATGAAGTATCAGCATCAACAAAAATACATGCAAGTTTATAATGCTAAATAAGAATCATTTACTTAATTCATTGGTCTTGGTTTCATGATACTAATTTTTGTTTCACTAGTATTAATTTGCTATCAGTTATATTCAATAACCATTACACACACATTGCATAAATCCAATATTATTATCAATATCTTCTAGTTTATTTTCAAAATAAGATGTTGATACTTTCCCAAAGTGGTATGAATGCAAATTCCTGTCTCAGCAAGCCTTGAATGAACTGCTGCACTGCAATCTGAAAAAAATGTAGTCAGTTAAATATGTAAAATTAGTGGAGAATTAATTGAGAATTGAGTGTTTCATAAGCAGTTTAAAATATGAATTTATAACACGAGTCAAAATTGTCATTTAAAAGCATGTTTATAGTGTTTATGAAGTATCAGCATCAATGAAATACATGGAATTAATAATGCTTAATAAGAATCATTTACCAAATTCATTGGTCTTGGTTTCATGATATTTACTTTTTGTTTCACTAATATTAAGTTGCTATCAATTACATGCGGTTATTATTACACGTACCTTGTAAAAGACCATTATTGTTATTATAAGTATCTTCTAGTTTATTTTCAAAATAAGATGTTGATACTTTCCCAAAGTGGTATGAATGCAAATTCCTGTCTCAGCAAGCCTTGAATGAACTGCTGCACTGCAATCTGAAAAAAATGTAGTCAGTTAAATATGTAAAATTAGTGGAGAATTAATTGAGAATTGAGTGTTTCATAAGCAGTTTAAAATATGAATTTATAACACGAGTCAAAATTGTCATTTAAAAGCATGTTTATAGTGTTTATGAAGTATCAGCATCAATGAAATACATGGAATTAATAATGCTTAATAAGAATCATTTACCAAATTCATTGGTCTTGGTTTCATGATATTTACTTTTTGTTTCACTAATATTAAGTTGCTATCAATTACATGCGGTTATTATTACACGTACCTTGTAAAAGACCATTATTGTTATTATAAGTATCTTCTAGTTTATTTTCAAAATAAGATGTTGATACTTTCCAAAGTGGTATGAATGCAAATTCCTGTCTCAGCAAGCCTTGATTGAACTGCTGCACTGCAATCTGAAAAAAATGTAGTCAGTTAAATATGTAAAATTAGTGGAGAATTAATTGAGAATTGAGTGTTTCATAAGCAGTTTAAAATATGAATTTATAACACGAGTCAAAATTGTCATTTAAAAGCATGTTTATAGTGTTTATGAAGTATCAGCATCAATGAAATACATGGAATTAATAATGCTTAATAAGAATCATTTACCAAATTCATTGGTCTTGGTTTCATGATATTTACTTTTTGTTTCACTAATATTAAGTTGCTATCAATTACATGCGGTTATTATTACACGTACCTTGTAAAAGACCATTATTGTTATTATAAGTATCTTCTAGTTTATTTTCAAAATAAGATGTTGATATTTTCCAAAGTGGTATAAATGCAAATTCCTGTCTCAGCAAGCCTTGATTGAACTGCTGCACTGCAATCTGAAAAAAATGTAGTCAGTTAAATATGTAAAATTAGTGGAGAATTAATTGAGAATTGAGTGTTTCATAAGCAGTTTAAAATATGAATTTATAACACGAGTCAAAATTGTCATTTAAAAGCATGTTTATAGTGTTTATGAAGTATCAGCATCAATGAATTACATGGAAGTTAATAATGCTAAAAAAGAATCATTTACTTAATCCAATTGTCACTACTACACACCATAAGGAGAACGAAAATAATTCTATAACAACTAGTGCGTGGACAACACTGGATAATTTAGAAATTGAAACAATCAAAACAAAAACTAACAGACAACCTTCATTTTTAATACAAAATAATTGAAAACTATTTACAGTTGAAACTTTAACACAAGTACGAATGTAAAACTGTAAAAAGATACGAAATTTAAGCATAAACAGATGATAACAAATAATAATTATGATAAGCCATAAAAGATTGTACAAATTAACAGAATGTTTTGTACTATTAAAGAAAGAATACACTTGTACAATAACTGAAAAATACCCCTTTTCCATATGAATTTGATGATAATTTTTCAATGATAAATTTAAATCATTTTCTTAATGCATTGGTCGAGGATCAGGACACTGACTTGTGTTAACTTCGGGCGTAAAATATGAACATTTCGTTGATATTATAAATATTCTTTCGTAAGTGTACAAGACATTCGGTCAAAAGCCTAATAAATATACCGCCCCACTCAGGAGAGCAGTGGAACGGTGAACGGCACACAACCAACTAGATTCTTCCTGTGGCAGGTCAGCCGTCGACCATGGTATGGGGAACCTCCCGCCCTCTGTTGGTGTTAATATTGACTTAATGATTAATTCTTCTATAAACAGTTGAAAATGTGAATTTGTAATTTTTATCAAAATTATCATTTATGTATAGTCGAAATAAAAGATTTTTATAGCATAGGTAAATAAGAAGAATAAAAATTACAAGCTAAAAGTGTTTACTAATCTTTTATTCATATATATAACAAATAACAATTGTTTCACAACTATTAATTTATTATCAATTATATTCAATAACCATTACACACACATTGCATAAATCCAATATTATTATCAGTATCTTCTAGTTTATTTTCAAAATAAGATGTTGATACTTTCCCAAAGTGGTATGAATGCAAATTTCTGTCTCAGCAAGCCTTGGGTGAACTGCTGCACTGCAATCTGAAAAAATGTAGTCAGTTAAATTTGTAAGATTGGTGGAGAATTAATTGAGAAATGAGTGTTTCATAAGCAATTTAAAATATGAATTTATAACACGAGTCAAAATTGTCATTTAAAAGCATGTTTATAGTGTTTATGAAGTATCAGCATCAATGAATTACATGGAAGTTAATAAAGTTAAATAAGAATCATTTACATAATTTAATGGTGTTGGTTTCATGTCAATTAATTGAGAATTCAGTGTTTCATAAGCCATAAAAAATTTGAATTTTTAATATACTCCAAAATTATCATATAAAAACAAGTTTTATAGAGTTTATGAAACATTGGCTTAAATGTAATGTATGAAAGTAATTAATGCTAAATAAGAAACATATTCTCTTTCTAGTGGTGCAGGTTTCAAGGTACTAACAAGAGAATTGAGTATTTTATAAGCAATTAAAAAAATTAATTTTTAATATACTCCAAAATTATCATATAAAAACAAGTTTTATAGAGTTTATGAAACATTGGCTTAAATGTAATGTATGAAAGTAATTAATGCTAAATAAGAAACATATTCTCTTTCTAGTGGTGAAGGTTTCAAGGTACTAACATGAGAATTGAGTGTTTTATAAGCAATTAAAAAAATGAATTTTTAATATACTCCAAAATTATCATATAAAAACAAGTTTTATAGAGTTTATGAAACATTGGCATTAATGAAATGTATAATAGTTATTAATCCTAAATAAGAAACAAATTCTCTTTCTAGTGGTGAAGGTTTCAAGATACTAACATGAGAATTGAGTATTTTATAAGCAATTAAAAAAATGAATATGTAAAATACGCCAAATTTACCATATAAAAACATGTTTTATAGTGTTTATGAAGTATTGGATTAAATGAAATGTATGAAAGTAATTAATGCTAAATAAGAAACATATTCTCTTTCTAGTGGTCAAGGTTTCAAGATACTAACATGAGAATTGAGTATTTTATAAGCAATTAAAAAAATGAATTTGTAAAATACGTCAAATTTACCATATAAAAATATGTTTTATAAGGTTTATGAAACATTGGCTTAAATGTAATGTAT
Organism: Rhopalosiphum maidis; assembly: GCF_003676215.2. Classification (NCBI taxonomy): domain Eukaryota; kingdom Metazoa; phylum Arthropoda; class Insecta; order Hemiptera; family Aphididae; genus Rhopalosiphum; species Rhopalosiphum maidis. Next base: position 71,320,440 of record NC_040879.1, read on the forward strand.
GAAAGTAATTAATGCTAAATAAGAAACATATTCTCTTTCTAGTGGTGCAGGTTTCAAGGTACTAACAAGAGAATTGAGTATTTTATAAGCAATTAAAAAAATTAATTTTTAATATACTCCAAAATTATCATATAAAAACAAGTTTTATAGAGTTTATGAAACATTGGCTTAAATGTAATGTATGAAAGTAATTAATGCTAAATAAGAAACATATTCTCTTTCTAGTGGTGAAGGTTTCAAGGTACTAACATGAGAATTGAGTGTTTTATAAGCAATTAAAAAAATGAATTTGTAAAATACGTCAAATTTACCATATAAAAACATGTTTTATAGTGTTTATGAAGTATCAGCATCAACAAAAATACATGCAAGTTTATAATGCTAAATAAGAATCATTTACTTAATTCATTGGTCTTGGTTTCATGATACTAATTTTTTGTTTCACTAGTATTAATTTGCTATCAGTTATATTCAATAACCATTACACACACATTGCATAAATCCAATATTATTATCAATATCTTCTAGTTTATTTTCAAAATAAGATGTTGATACTTTCCCAAAGTGGTATGAATGCAAATTCCTGTCTCAGCAAGCCTTGAATGAACTGCTGCACTGCAATCTGAAAAAATGTAGTCAGTTAAATATGTAAAATTAGTGGAGAATTAATTGAGAATTGAGTGTTTCATAAGCAGTTTAAAATATGAATTTATAACACGAGTCAAAATTGTCATTTAAAAGCATGTTTATAGTGTTTATGAAGTATCAGCATCAATGAAATACATGGAATTAATAATGCTTAATAAGAATCATTTACCAAATTCATTGGTCTTGGTTTCATGATATTTACTTTTTGTTTCACTAATATTAAGTTGCTATCAATTACATGCGGTTATTATTACACGTACCTTGTAAAAGACCATTATTGTTATTATAAGTATCTTCTAGTTTATTTTCAAAATAAGATGTTGATACTTTCCCAAAGTGGTATGAATGCAAATTCCTGTCTCAGCAAGCCTTGAATGAACTGCTGCACTGCAATCTGAAAAAAATGTAGTCAGTTAAATATGTAAAATTAGTGGAGAATTAATTGAGAATTGAGTGTTTCATAAGCAGTTTAAAATATGAATTTATAACACGAGTCAAAATTGTCATTTAAAAGCATGTTTATAGTGTTTATGAAGTATCAGCATCAATGAAATACATGGAATTAATAATGCTTAATAAGAATCATTTACCAAATTCATTGGTCTTGGTTTCATGATATTTACTTTTTGTTTCACTAATATTAAGTTGCTATCAATTACATGCGGTTATTATTACACGTACCTTGTAAAAGACCATTATTGTTATTATAAGTATCTTCTAGTTTATTTTCAAAATAAGATGTTGATATTTTCCAAAGTGGTATAAATGCAAATTCCTGTCTCAGCAAGCCTTGATTGAACTGCTGCACTGCAATCTGAAAAAAATGTAGTCAGTTAAATATGTAAAATTAGTGGAGAATTAATTGAGAATTGAGTGTTTCATAAGCAGTTTAAAATATGAATTTATAACACGAGTCAAAATTGTCATTTAAAAGCATGTTTATAGTGTTTATGAAGTATCAGCATCAATGAATTACATGGAAGTTAATAATGCTAAAAAAGAATCATTTACTTAATCCAATTGTCACTACTACACACCATAAGGAGAACGAAAATAATTCTATAACAACTAGTGCGTGGACAACACTGGATAATTTAGAAATTGAAACAATCAAAACAAAAACTAACAGACAACCTTCATTTTTAATACAAAATAATTGAAAACTATTTACAGTTGAAACTTTAACACAAGTACGAATGTAAAACTGTAAAAAGATACGAAATTTAAGCATAAACAGATGATAACAAATAATAATTATGATAAGCCATAAAAGATTGTACAAATTAACAGAATGTTTTGTACTATTAAAGAAAGAATACACTTGTACAATAACTGAAAAATACCCCTTTTCCATATGAATTTGATGATAATTTTTCAATGATAAATTTAAATCATTTTCTTAATGCATTGGTCGAGGATCAGGACACTGACTTGTGTTAACTTCGGGCGTAAAATATGAACATTTCGTTGATATTATAAATATTCTTTCGTAAGTGTACAAGACATTCGGTCAAAAGCCTAATAAATATACCGCCCCACTCAGGAGAGCAGTGGAACGGTGAACGGCACACAACCAACTAGATTCTTCCTGTGGCAGGTCAGCCGTCGACCATGGTATGGGGAACCTCCCGCCCTCTGTTGGTGTTAATATTGACTTAATGATTAATTCTTCTATAAACAGTTGAAAATGTGAATTTGTAATTTTTATCAAAATTATCATTTATGTATAGTCGAAATAAAAGATTTTTATAGCATAGGTAAATAAGAAGAATAAAAATTACAAGCTAAAAGTGTTTACTAATCTTTTATTCATATATATAACAAATAACAATTGTTTCACAACTATTAATTTATTATCAATTATATTCAATAACCATTACACACACATTGCATAAATCCAATATTATTATCAGTATCTTCTAGTTTATTTTCAAAATAAGATGTTGATACTTTCCCAAAGTGGTATGAATGCAAATTTCTGTCTCAGCAAGCCTTGGGTGAACTGCTGCACTGCAATCTGAAAAAATGTAGTCAGTTAAATTTGTAAGATTGGTGGAGAATTAATTGAGAAATGAGTGTTTCATAAGCAATTTAAAATATGAATTTATAACACGAGTCAAAATTGTCATTTAAAAGCATGTTTATAGTGTTTATGAAGTATCAGCATCAATGAATTACATGGAAGTTAATAAAGTTAAATAAGAATCATTTACATAATTTAATGGTGTTGGTTTCATGTCAATTAATTGAGAATTCAGTGTTTCATAAGCCATAAAAAATTTGAATTTTTAATATACTCCAAAATTATCATATAAAAACAAGTTTTATAGAGTTTATGAAACATTGGCTTAAATGTAATGTATGAAAGTAATTAATGCTAAATAAGAAACATATTCTCTTTCTAGTGGTGCAGGTTTCAAGGTACTAACAAGAGAATTGAGTATTTTATAAGCAATTAAAAAAATTAATTTTTAATATACTCCAAAATTATCATATAAAAACAAGTTTTATAGAGTTTATGAAACATTGGCTTAAATGTAATGTATGAAAGTAATTAATGCTAAATAAGAAACATATTCTCTTTCTAGTGGTGAAGGTTTCAAGGTACTAACATGAGAATTGAGTGTTTTATAAGCAATTAAAAAAATGAATTTTTAATATACTCCAAAATTATCATATAAAAACAAGTTTTATAGAGTTTATGAAACATTGGCATTAATGAAATGTATAATAGTTATTAATCCTAAATAAGAAACAAATTCTCTTTCTAGTGGTGAAGGTTTCAAGATACTAACATGAGAATTGAGTATTTTATAAGCAATTAAAAAAATGAATATGTAAAATACGCCAAATTTACCATATAAAAACATGTTTTATAGTGTTTATGAAGTATTGGATTAAATGAAATGTATGAAAGTAATTAATGCTAAATAAGAAACATATTCTCTTTCTAGTGGTCAAGGTTTCAAGATACTAACATGAGAATTGAGTATTTTATAAGCAATTAAAAAAATGAATTTGTAAAATACGTCAAATTTACCATATAAAAATATGTTTTATAAGGTTTATGAAACATTGGCTTAAATGTAATGTATGAAAGTAATTAATGCTAAATAAGAAACATATTCTCTTTCTAGTGGTGCAGGTTTCAAGGTACTAACAAGAGAATTGAGTATTTTATAAGCAATTAAAAAAATTAATTTTTAATATACTCCAAAATTATCATATAAAAACAAGTTTTATAGAGTTTATGAAACATTGGCTTAAATGTAATGTATGAAAGTAATTAATGCTAAATAAGAAACATATTCTCTTTCTAGTGGTGAAGGTTTCAAGGTACTAACATGAGAATTGAGTGTTTTATAAGCAATTAAAAAAATGAATTTGTAAAATACGTCAAATTTACCATATAAAAACATGTTTTATAGTGTTTATGAAGTATCAGCATCAACAAAAATACATGCAAGTTTATAATGCTAAATAAGAATCATTTACTTAATTCATTGGTCTTGGTTTCATGATACTAATTTTTTGTTTCACTAGTATTAATTTGCTATCAGTTATATTCAATAACCATTACACACACATTGCATAAATCCAATATTATTATCAATATCTTCTAGTTTATTTTCAAAATAAGATGTTGATACTTTCCCAAAGTGGTATGAATGCAAATTCCTGTCTCAGCAAGCCTTGAATGAACTGCTGCACTGCAATCTGAAAAAATGTAGTCAGTTAAATATGTAAAATTAGTGGAGAATTAATTGAGAATTGAGTGTTTCATAAGCAGTTTAAAATATGAATTTATAACACGAGTCAAAATTGTCATTTAAAAGCATGTTTATAGTGTTTATGAAGTATCAGCATCAATGAAATACATGGAATTAATAATGCTTAATAAGAATCATTTACCAAATTCATTGGTCTTGGTTTCATGATATTTACTTTTTGTTTCACTAATATTAAGTTGCTATCAATTACATGCGGTTATTATTACACGTACCTTGTAAAAGACCATTATTGTTATTATAAGTATCTTCTAGTTTATTTTCAAAATAAGATGTTGATACTTTCCCAAAGTGGTATGAATGCAAATTCCTGTCTCAGCAAGCCTTGAATGAACTGCTGCACTGCAATCTGAAAAAAATGTAGTCAGTTAAATATGTAAAATTAGTGGAGAATTAATTGAGAATTGAGTGTTTCATAAGCAGTTTAAAATATGAATTTATAACACGAGTCAAAATTGTCATTTAAAAGCATGTTTATAGTGTTTATGAAGTATCAGCATCAATGAAATACATGGAATTAATAATGCTTAATAAGAATCATTTACCAAATTCATTGGTCTTGGTTTCATGATATTTACTTTTTGTTTCACTAATATTAAGTTGCTATCAATTACATGCGGTTATTATTACACGTACCTTGTAAAAGACCATTATTGTTATTATAAGTATCTTCTAGTTTATTTTCAAAATAAGATGTTGATACTTTCCAAAGTGGTATAAATGCAAATTCCTGTCTCAGCAAGCCTTGATTGAACTGCTGCACTGCAATCTGAAAAAAATGTAGTCAGTTAAATATGTAAAATTAGTGGAGAATTAATTGAGAATTGAGTGTTTCATAAGCAGTTTAAAATATGAATTTATAACACGAGTCAAAATTGTCATTTAAAAGCATGTTTATAGTGTTTATGAAGTATCAGCATCAATGAAATACATGGAATTAATAATGCTTAATAAGAATCATTTACCAAATTCATTGGTCTTGGTTTCATGATATTTACTTTTTGTTTCACTAATATTAAGTTGCTATCAATTACATGCGGTTATTATTACACGTACCTTGTAAAAGACCATTATTGTTATTATAAGTATCTTCTAGTTTATTTTCAAAATAAGATGTTGATATTTTCCAAAGTGGTATAAATGCAAATTCCTGTCTCAGCAAGCCTTGATTGAACTGCTGCACTGCAATCTGAAAAAAATGTAGTCAGTTAAATATGTAAAATTAGTGGAGAATTAATTGAGAATTGAGTGTTTCATAAGCAGTTTAAAATATGAATTTATAACACGAGTCAAAATTGTCATTTAAAAGCATGTTTATAGTGTTTATGAAGTATCAGCATCAATGAATTACATGGAAGTTAATAATGCTAAAAAAGAATCATTTACTTAATCCAATTGTCACTACTACACACCATAAGGAGAACGAAAATAATTCTATAACAACTAGTGCGTGGACAACACTGGATAATTTAGAAATTGAAACAATCAAAACAAAAACTAACAGACAACCTTCATTTTTAATACAAAATAATTGAAAACTATTTACAGTTGAAACTTTAACACAAGTACGAATGTAAAACTGTAAAAAGATACGAAATTTAAGCATAAACAGATGATAACAAATAATAATTATGATAAGCCATAAAAGATTGTACAAATTAACAGAATGTTTTGTACTATTAAAGAAAGAATACACTTGTACAATAACTGAAAAATACCCCTTTTCCATATGAATTTGATGATAATTTTTCAATGATAAATTTAAATCATTTTCTTAATGCATTGGTCGAGGATCAGGACACTGACTTGTGTTAACTTCGGGCGTAAAATATGAACATTTCGTTGATATTATAAATATTCTTTCGTAAGTGTACAAGACATTCGGTCAAAAGCCTAATAAATATACCGCCCCACTCAGGAGAGCAGTGGAACGGTGAACGGCACACAACCAACTAGATTCTTCCTGTGGCAGGTCAGCCGTCGACCATGGTATGGGGAACCTCCCGCCCTCTGTTGGTGTTAATATTGACTTAATGATTAATTCTTCTATAAACAGTTGAAAATGTGAATTTGTAATTTTTATCAAAATTATCATTTATGTATAGTCGAAATAAAAGATTTTTATAGCATAGGTAAATAAGAAGAATAAAAATTACAAGCTAAAAGTGTTTACTAATCTTTTATTCATATATATAACAAATAACAATTGTTTCACAACTATTAATTTATTATCAATTATATTCAATAACCATTACACACACATTGCATAAATCCAATATTATTATCAGTATCTTCTAGTTTATTTTCAAAATAAGATGTTGATACTTTCCCAAAGTGGTATGAATGCAAATTTCTGTCTCAGCAAGCCTTGGGTGAACTGCTGCACTGCAATCTGAAAAAATGTAGTCAGTTAAATTTGTAAGATTGGTGGAGAATTAATTGAGAAATGAGTGTTTCATAAGCAATTTAAAATATGAATTTATAACACGAGTCAAAATTGTCATTTAAAAGCATGTTTATAGTGTTTATGAAGTATCAGCATCAATGAATTACATGGAAGTTAATAAAGTTAAATAAGAATCATTTACATAATTTAATGGTGTTGGTTTCATGTCAATTAATTGAGAATTCAGTGTTTCATAAGCCATAAAAAATTTGAATTTTTAATATACTCCAAAATTATCATATAAAAACAAGTTTTATAGAGTTTATGAAACATTGGCTTAAATGTAATGTATGAAAGTAATTAATGCTAAATAAGAAACATATTCTCTTTCTAGTGGTGCAGGTTTCAAGGTACTAACAAGAGAATTGAGTATTTTATAAGCAATTAAAAAAATTAATTTTTAATATACTCCAAAATTATCATATAAAAACAAGTTTTATAGAGTTTATGAAACATTGGCTTAAATGTAATGTATGAAAGTAATTAATGCTAAATAAGAAACATATTCTCTTTCTAGTGGTGAAGGTTTCAAGGTACTAACATGAGAATTGAGTGTTTTATAAGCAATTAAAAAAATGAATTTTTAATATACTCCAAAATTATCATATAAAAACAAGTTTTATAGAGTTTATGAAACATTGGCATTAATGAAATGTATAATAGTTATTAATCCTAAATAAGAAACAAATTCTCTTTCTAGTGGTGAAGGTTTCAAGATACTAACATGAGAATTGAGTATTTTATAAGCAATTAAAAAAATGAATATGTAAAATACGCCAAATTTACCATATAAAAACATGTTTTATAGTGTTTATGAAGTATTGGATTAAATGAAATGTATGAAAGTAATTAATGCTAAATAAGAAACATATTCTCTTTCTAGTGGTCAAGGTTTCAAGATACTAACATGAGAATTGAGTATTTTATAAGCAATTAAAAAAATGAATTTGTAAAATACGTCAAATTTACCATATAAAAATATGTTTTATAAGGTTTATGAAACATTGGCTTAAATGTAATGTATGAAAGTAATTAATGCTAAATAAGAAACATATTCTCTTTCTAGTGGTGCAGGTTTCAAGGTACTAACAAGAGAATTGAGTATTTTATAAGCAATTAAAAAAATTAATTTTTAATATACTCCAAAATTATCATATAAAAACAAGTTTTATAGAGTTTATGAAACATTGGCTTAAATGTAATGTATGAAAGTAATTAATGCTAAATAAGAAACATATTCTCTTTCTAGTGGTGAAGGTTTCAAGGTACTAACATGAGAATTGAGTGTTTTATAAGCAATTAAAAAAATGAATTTGTAAAATACGTCAAATTTACCATATAAAAACATGTTTTATAGTGTTTATGAAGTATCAGCATCAACAAAAATACATGCAAGTTTATAATGCTAAATAAGAATCATTTACTTAATTCATTGGTCTTGGTTTCATGATACTAATTTTTTGTTTCACTAGTATTAATTTGCTATCAGTTATATTCAATAACCATTACACACACATTGCATAAATCCAATATTATTATCAATATCTTCTAGTTTATTTTCAAAATAAGATGTTGATACTTTCCCAAAGTGGTATGAATGCAAATTCCTGTCTCAGCAAGCCTTGAATGAACTGCTGCACTGCAATCTGAAAAAAATGTAGTCAGTTAAATATGTAAAATTAGTGGAGAATTAATTGAGAATTGAGTGTTTCATAAGCAGTTTAAAATATGAATTTATAACACGAGTCAAAATTGTCATTTAAAAGCATGTTTATAGTGTTTATGAAGTATCAGCATCAATGAAATACATGGAATTAATAATGCTTAATAAGAATCATTTACCAAATTCATTGGTCTTGGTTTCATGATATTTACTTTTTGTTTCACTAATATTAAGTTGCTATCAATTACATGCGGTTATTATTACACGTACCTTGTAAAAGACCATTATTGTTATTATAAGTATCTTCTAGTTTATTTTCAAAATAAGATGTTGATACTTTCCCAAAGTGGTATGAATGCAAATTCCTGTCTCAGCAAGCCTTGAATGAACTGCTGCACTGCAATCTGAAAAAAATGTAGTCAGTTAAATATGTAAAATTAGTGGAGAATTAATTGAGAATTGAGTGTTTCATAAGCAGTTTAAAATATGAATTTATAACACGAGTCAAAATTGTCATTTAAAAGCATGTTTATAGTGTTTATGAAGTATCAGCATCAATGAAATACATGGAATTAATAATGCTTAATAAGAATCATTTACCAAATTCATTGGTCTTGGTTTCATGATATTTACTTTTTGTTTCACTAATATTAAGTTGCTATCAATTACATGCGGTTATTATTACACGTACCTTGTAAAAGACCATTATTGTTATTATAAGTATCTTCTAGTTTATTTTCAAAATAAGATGTTGATATTTTCCAAAGTGGTATAAATGCAAATTCCTGTCTCAGCAAGCCTTGATTGAACTGCTGCACTGCAATCTGAAAAAAATGTAGTCAGTTAAATATGTAAAATTAGTGGAGAATTAATTGAGAATTGAGTGTTTCATAAGCAGTTTAAAATATGAATTTATAACACGAGTCAAAATTGTCATTTAAAAGCATGTTTATAGTGTTTATGAAGTATCAGCATCAATGAAATACATGGAATTAATAATGCTTAATAAGAATCATTTACCAAATTCATTGGTCTTGGTTTCATGATATTTACTTTTTGTTTCACTAATATTAAGTTGCTATCAATTACATGCGGTTATTATTACACGTACCTTGTAAAAGACCATTATTGTTATTATAAGTATCTTCTAGTTTATTTTCAAAATAAGATGTTGATATTTTCCAAAGTGGTATAAATGCAAATTCCTGTCTCAGCAAGCCTTGATTGAACTGCTGCACTGCAATCTGAAAAAAATGTAGTCAGTTAAATATGTAAAATTAGTGGAGAATTAATTGAGAATTGAGTGTTTCATAAGCAGTTTAAAATATGAATTTATAACACGAGTCAAAATTGTCATTTAAAAGCATGTTTATAGTGTTTATGAAGTATCAGCATCAATGAATTACATGGAAGTTAATAATGCTAAAAAAGAATCATTTACTTAATCCAATTGTCACTACTACACACCATAAGGAGAACGAAAATAATTCTATAACAACTAGTGCGTGGACAACACTGGATAATTTAGAAATTGAAACAATCAAAACAAAAACTAACAGACAACCTTCATTTTTAATACAAAATAATTGAAAACTATTTACAGTTGAAACTTTAACACAAGTACGAATGTAAAACTGTAAAAAGATACGAAATTTAAGCATAAACAGATGATAACAAATAATAATTATGATAAGCCATAAAAGATTGTACAAATTAACAGAATGTTTTGTACTATTAAAGAAAGAATACACTTGTACAATAACTGAAAAATACCCCTTTTCCATATGAATTTGATGATAATTTTTCAATGATAAATTTAAATCATTTTCTTAATGCATTGGTCGAGGATCAGGACACTGACTTGTGTTAACTTCGGGCGTAAAATATGAACATTTCGTTGATATTATAAATATTCTTTCGTAAGTGTACAAGACATTCGGTCAAAAGCCTAATAAATATACCGCCCCACTCAGGAGAGCAGTGGAACGGTGAACGGCACACAACCAACTAGATTCTTCCTGTGGCAGGTCAGCCGTCGACCATGGTATGGGGAACCTCCCGCCCTCTGTTGGTGTTAATATTGACTTAATGATTAATTCTTCTATAAACAGTTGAAAATGTGAATTTGTAATTTTTATCAAAATTATCATTTATGTATAGTCGAAATAAAAGATTTTTATAGCATAGGTAAATAAGAAGAATAAAAATTACAAGCTAAAAGTGTTTACTAATCTTTTATTCATATATATAACAAATAACAATTGTTTCACAACTATTAATTTATTATCAATTATATTCAATAACCATTACACACACATTGCATAAATCCAATATTATTATCAGTATCTTCTAGTTTATTTTCAAAATAAGATGTTGATACTTTCCCAAAGTGGTATGAATGCAAATTTCTGTCTCAGCAAGCCTTGGGTGAACTGCTGCACTGCAATCTGAAAAAATGTAGTCAGTTAAATTTGTAAGATTGGTGGAGAATTAATTGAGAAATGAGTGTTTCATAAGCAATTTAAAATATGAATTTATAACACGAGTCAAAATTGTCATTTAAAAGCATGTTTATAGTGTTTATGAAGTATCAGCATCAATGAATTACATGGAAGTTAATAAAGTTAAATAAGAATCATTTACATAATTTAATGGTGTTGGTTTCATGTCAATTAATTGAGAATTCAGTGTTTCATAAGCCATAAAAAATTTGAATTTTTAATATACTCCAAAATTATCATATAAAAACAAGTTTTATAGAGTTTATGAAACATTGGCTTAAATGTAATGTATGAAAGTAATTAATGCTAAATAAGAAACATATTCTCTTTCTAGTGGTGCAGGTTTCAAGGTACTAACAAGAGAATTGAGTATTTTATAAGCAATTAAAAAAATTAATTTTTAATATACTCCAAAATTATCATATAAAAACAAGTTTTATAGAGTTTATGAAACATTGGCTTAAATGTAATGTATGAAAGTAATTAATGCTAAATAAGAAACATATTCTCTTTCTAGTGGTGAAGGTTTCAAGGTACTAACATGAGAATTGAGTGTTTTATAAGCAATTAAAAAAATGAATTTTTAATATACTCCAAAATTATCATATAAAAACAAGTTTTATAGAGTTTATGAAACATTGGCATTAATGAAATGTATAATAGTTATTAATCCTAAATAAGAAACAAATTCTCTTTCTAGTGGTGAAGGTTTCAAGATACTAACATGAGAATTGAGTATTTTATAAGCAATTAAAAAAATGAATATGTAAAATACGCCAAATTTACCATATAAAAACATGTTTTATAGTGTTTATGAAGTATTGGATTAAATGAAATGTATGAAAGTAATTAATGCTAAATAAGAAACATATTCTCTTTCTAGTGGTCAAGGTTTCAAGATACTAACATGAGAATTGAGTATTTTATAAGCAATTAAAAAAATGAATTTGTAAAATACGTCAAATTTACCATATAAAAATATGTTTTATAAGGTTTATGAAACATTGGCTTAAATGTAATGTATGAAAGTAATTAATGCTAAATAAGAAACATATTCTCTTTCTAGTGGTGCAGGTTTCAAGGTACTAACAAGAGAATTGAGTATTTTATAAGCAATTAAAAAAATTAATTTTTAATATACTCCAAAATTATCATATAAAAACAAGTTTTATAGAGTTTATGAAACATTGGCTTAAATGTAATGTATGAAAGTAATTAATGCTAAATAAGAAACATATTCTCTTTCTAGTGGTGAAGGTTTCAAGGTACTAACATGAGAATTGAGTGTTTTATAAGCAATTAAAAAAATGAATTTGTAAAATACGTCAAATTTACCATATAAAAACATGTTTTATAGTGTTTATGAAGTATCAGCATCAACAAAAATACATGCAAGTTTATAATGCTAAATAAGAATCATTTACTTAATTCATTGGTCTTGGTTTCATGATACTAATTTTTTGTTTCACTAGTATTAATTTGCTATCAGTTATATTCAATAACCATTACACACACATTGCATAAATCCAATATTATTATCAATATCTTCTAGTTTATTTTCAAAATAAGATGTTGATACTTTCCCAAAGTGGTATGAATGCAAATTCCTGTCTCAGCAAGCCTTGAATGAACTGCTGCACTGCAATCTGAAAAAAATGTAGTCAGTTAAATATGTAAAATTAGTGGAGAATTAATTGAGAATTGAGTGTTTCATAAGCAGTTTAAAATATGAATTTATAACACGAGTCAAAATTGTCATTTAAAAGCATGTTTATAGTGTTTATGAAGTATCAGCATCAATGAAATACATGGAATTAATAATGCTTAATAAGAATCATTTACCAAATTCATTGGTCTTGGTTTCATGATATTTACTTTTTGTTTCACTAATATTAAGTTGCTATCAATTACATGCGGTTATTATTACACGTACCTTGTAAAAGACCATTATTGTTATTATAAGTATCTTCTAGTTTATTTTCAAAATAAGATGTTGATACTTTCCCAAAGTGGTATGAATGCAAATTCCTGTCTCAGCAAGCCTTGAATGAACTGCTGCACTGCAATCTGAAAAAAATGTAGTCAGTTAAATATGTAAAATTAGTGGAGAATTAATTGAGAATTGAGTGTTTCATAAGCAGTTTAAAATATGAATTTATAACACGAGTCAAAATTGTCATTTAAAAGCATGTTTATAGTGTTTATGAAGTATCAGCATCAATGAAATACATGGAATTAATAATGCTTAATAAGAATCATTTACCAAATTCATTGGTCTTGGTTTCATGATATTTACTTTTTGTTTCACTAATATTAAGTTGCTATCAATTACATGCGGTTATTATTACACGTACCTTGTAAAAGACCATTATTGTTATTATAAGTATCTTCTAGTTTATTTTCAAAATAAGATGTTGATATTTTCCAAAGTGGTATAAATGCAAATTCCTGTCTCAGCAAGCCTTGATTGAACTGCTGCACTGCAATCTGAAAAAAATGTAGTCAGTTAAATATGTAAAATTAGTGGAGAATTAATTGAGAATTGAGTGTTTCATAAGCAGTTTAAAATATGAATTTATAACACGAGTCAAAATTGTCATTTAAAAGCATGTTTATAGTGTTTATGAAGTATCAGCATCAATGAATTACATGGAAGTTAATAATGCTAAAAAAGAATCATTTACTTAATCCAATTGTCACTACTACACACCATAAGGAGAACGAAAATAATTCTATAACAACTAGTGCGTGGACAACACTGGATAATTTAGAAATTGAAACAATCAAAACAAAAACTAACAGACAACCTTCATTTTTAATACAAAATAATTGAAAACTATTTACAGTTGAAACTTTAACACAAGTACGAATGTAAAACTGTAAAAAGATACGAAATTTAAGCATAAACAGATGATAACAAATAATAATTATGATAAGCCATAAAAGATTGTACAAATTAACAGAATGTTTTGTACTATTAAAGAAAGAATACACTTGTACAATAACTGAAAAATACCCCTTTTCCATATGAATTTGATGATAATTTTTCAATGATAAATTTAAATCATTTTCTTAATGCATTGGTCGAGGATCAGGACACTGACTTGTGTTAACTTCGGGCGTAAAATATGAACATTTCGTTGATATTATAAATATTCTTTCGTAAGTGTACAAGACATTCGGTCAAAAGCCTAATAAATATACCGCCCCACTCAGGAGAGCAGTGGAACGGTGAACGGCACACAACCAACTAGATTCTTCCTGTGGCAGGTCAGCCGTCGACCATGGTATGGGGAACCTCCCGCCCTCTGTTGGTGTTAATATTGACTTAATGATTAATTCTTCTATAAACAGTTGAAAATGTGAATTTGTAATTTTTATCAAAATTATCATTTATGTATAGTCGAAATAAAAGATTTTTATAGCATAGGTAAATAAGAAGAATAAAAATTACAAGCTAAAAGTGTTTACTAATCTTTTATTCATATATATAACAAATAACAATTGTTTCACAACTATTAATTTATTATCAATTATATTCAATAACCATTACACACACATTGCATAAATCCAATATTATTATCAGTATCTTCTAGTTTATTTTCAAAATAAGATGTTGATACTTTCCCAAAGTGGTATGAATGCAAATTTCTGTCTCAGCAAGCCTTGGGTGAACTGCTGCACTGCAATCTGAAAAAATGTAGTCAGTTAAATTTGTAAGATTGGTGGAGAATTAATTGAGAAATGAGTGTTTCATAAGCAATTTAAAATATGAATTTATAACACGAGTCAAAATTGTCATTTAAAAGCATGTTTATAGTGTTTATGAAGTATCAGCATCAATGAATTACATGGAAGTTAATAAAGTTAAATAAGAATCATTTACATAATTTAATGGTGTTGGTTTCATGTCAATTAATTGAGAATTCAGTGTTTCATAAGCCATAAAAAATTTGAATTTTTAATATACTCCAAAATTATCATATAAAAACAAGTTTTATAGAGTTTATGAAACATTGGCTTAAATGTAATGTATGAAAGTAATTAATGCTAAATAAGAAACATATTCTCTTTCTAGTGGTGCAGGTTTCAAGGTACTAACAAGAGAATTGAGTATTTTATAAGCAATTAAAAAAATTAATTTTTAATATACTCCAAAATTATCATATAAAAACAAGTTTTATAGAGTTTATGAAACATTGGCTTAAATGTAATGTATGAAAGTAATTAATGCTAAATAAGAAACATATTCTCTTTCTAGTGGTGAAGGTTTCAAGGTACTAACATGAGAATTGAGTGTTTTATAAGCAATTAAAAAAATGAATTTTTAATATACTCCAAAATTATCATATAAAAACAAGTTTTATAGAGTTTATGAAACATTGGCATTAATGAAATGTATAATAGTTATTAATCCTAAATAAGAAACAAATTCTCTTTCTAGTGGTGAAGGTTTCAAGATACTAACATGAGAATTGAGTATTTTATAAGCAATTAAAAAAATGAATATGTAAAATACGCCAAATTTACCATATAAAAACATGTTTTATAGTGTTTATGAAGTATTGGATTAAATGAAATGTATGAAAGTAATTAATGCTAAATAAGAAACATATTCTCTTTCTAGTGGTCAAGGTTTCAAGATACTAACATGAGAATTGAGTATTTTATAAGCAATTAAAAAAATGAATTTGTAAAATACGTCAAATTTACCATATAAAAATATGTTTTATAAGGTTTATGAAACATTGGCTTAAATGTAATGTATGAAAGTAATTAATGCTAAATAAGAAACATATTCTCTTTCTAGTGGTGCAGGTTTCAAGGTACTAACAAGAGAATTGAGTATTTTATAAGCAATTAAAAAAATTAATTTTTAATATACTCCAAAATTATCATATAAAAACAAGTTTTATAGAGTTTATGAAACATTGGCTTAAATGTAATGTATGAAAGTAATTAATGCTAAATAAGAAACATATTCTCTTTCTAGTGGTGAAGGTTTCAAGGTACTAACATGAGAATTGAGTGTTTTATAAGCAATTAAAAAAATGAATTTGTAAAATACGTCAAATTTACCATATAAAAACATGTTTTATAGTGTTTATGAAGTATCAGCATCAACAAAAATACATGCAAGTTTATAATGCTAAATAAGAATCATTTACTTAATTCATTGGTCTTGGTTTCATGATACTAATTTTTTGTTTCACTAGTATTAATTTGCTATCAGTTATATTCAATAACCATTACACACACATTGCATAAATCCAATATTATTATCAATATCTTCTAGTTTATTTTCAAAATAAGATGTTGATACTTTCCCAAAGTGGTATGAATGCAAATTCCTGTCTCAGCAAGCCTTGAATGAACTGCTGCACTGCAATCTGAAAAAAATGTAGTCAGTTAAATATGTAAAATTAGTGGAGAATTAATTGAGAATTGAGTGTTTCATAAGCAGTTTAAAATATGAATTTATAACACGAGTCAAAATTGTCATTTAAAAGCATGTTTATAGTGTTTATGAAGTATCAGCATCAATGAAATACATGGAATTAATAATGCTTAATAAGAATCATTTACCAAATTCATTGGTCTTGGTTTCATGATATTTACTTTTTGTTTCACTAATATTAAGTTGCTATCAATTACATGCGGTTATTATTACACGTACCTTGTAAAAGACCATTATTGTTATTATAAGTATCTTCTAGTTTATTTTCAAAATAAGATGTTGATACTTTCCCAAAGTGGTATGAATGCAAATTCCTGTCTCAGCAAGCCTTGAATGAACTGCTGCACTGCAATCTGAAAAAAATGTAGTCAGTTAAATATGTAAAATTAGTGGAGAATTAATTGAGAATTGAGTGTTTCATAAGCAGTTTAAAATATGAATTTATAACACGAGTCAAAATTGTCATTTAAAAGCATGTTTATAGTGTTTATGAAGTATCAGCATCAATGAAATACATGGAATTAATAATGCTTAATAAGAATCATTTACCAAATTCATTGGTCTTGGTTTCATGATATTTACTTTTTGTTTCACTAATATTAAGTTGCTATCAATTACATGCGGTTATTATTACACGTACCTTGTAAAAGACCATTATTGTTATTATAAGTATCTTCTAGTTTATTTTCAAAATAAGATGTTGATATTTTCCAAAGTGGTATAAATGCAAATTCCTGTCTCAGCAAGCCTTGATTGAACTGCTGCACTGCAATCTGAAAAAAATGTAGTCAGTTAAATATGTAAAATTAGTGGAGAATTAATTGAGAATTGAGTGTTTCATAAGCAGTTTAAAATATGAATTTATAACACGAGTCAAAATTGTCATTTAAAAGCATGTTTATAGTGTTTATGAAGTATCAGCATCAATGAAATACATGGAATTAATAATGCTTAATAAGAATCATTTACCAAATTCATTGGTCTTGGTTTCATGATATTTACTTTTTGTTTCACTAATATTAAGTTGCTATCAATTACATGCGGTTATTATTACACGTACCTTGTAAAAGACCATTATTGTTATTATAAGTATCTTCTAGTTTATTTTCAAAATAAGATGTTGATATTTTCCAAAGTGGTATAAATGCAAATTCCTGTCTCAGCAAGCCTTGATTGAACTGCTGCACTGCAATCTGAAAAAAATGTAGTCAGTTAAATATGTAAAATTAGTGGAGAATTAATTGAGAATTGAGTGTTTCATAAGCAGTTTAAAATATGAATTTATAACACGAGTCAAAATTGTCATTTAAAAGCATGTTTATAGTGTTTATGAAGTATCAGCATCAATGAATTACATGGAAGTTAATAATGCTAAAAAAGAATCATTTACTTAATCCAATTGTCACTACTACACACCATAAGGAGAACGAAAATAATTCTATAACAACTAGTGCGTGGACAACACTGGATAATTTAGAAATTGAAACAATCAAAACAAAAACTAACAGACAACCTTCATTTTTAATACAAAATAATTGAAAACTATTTACAGTTGAAACTTTAACACAAGTACGAATGTAAAACTGTAAAAAGATACGAAATTTAAGCATAAACAGATGATAACAAATAATAATTATGATAAGCCATAAAAGATTGTACAAATTAACAGAATGTTTTGTACTATTAAAGAAAGAATACACTTGTACAATAACTGAAAAATACCCCTTTTCCATATGAATTTGATGATAATTTTTCAATGATAAATTTAAATCATTTTCTTAATGCATTGGTCGAGGATCAGGACACTGACTTGTGTTAACTTCGGGCGTAAAATATGAACATTTCGTTGATATTATAAATATTCTTTCGTAAGTGTACAAGACATTCGGTCAAAAGCCTAATAAATATACCGCCCCACTCAGGAGAGCAGTGGAACGGTGAACGGCACACAACCAACTAGATTCTTCCTGTGGCAGGTCAGCCGTCGACCATGGTATGGGGAACCTCCCGCCCTCTGTTGGTGTTAATATTGACTTAATGATTAATTCTTCTATAAACAGTTGAAAATGTGAATTTGTAATTTTTATCAAAATTATCATTTATGTATAGTCGAAATAAAAGATTTTTATAGCATAGGTAAATAAGAAGAATAAAAATTACAAGCTAAAAGTGTTTACTAATCTTTTATTCATATATATAACAAATAACAATTGTTTCACAACTATTAATTTATTATCAATTATATTCAATAACCATTACACACACATTGCATAAATCCAATATTATTATCAGTATCTTCTAGTTTATTTTCAAAATAAGATGTTGATACTTTCCCAAAGTGGTATGAATGCAAATTTCTGTCTCAGCAAGCCTTGGGTGAACTGCTGCACTGCAATCTGAAAAAATGTAGTCAGTTAAATTTGTAAGATTGGTGGAGAATTAATTGAGAAATGAGTGTTTCATAAGCAATTTAAAATATGAATTTATAACACGAGTCAAAATTGTCATTTAAAAGCATGTTTATAGTGTTTATGAAGTATCAGCATCAATGAATTACATGGAAGTTAATAAAGTTAAATAAGAATCATTTACATAATTTAATGGTGTTGGTTTCATGTCAATTAATTGAGAATTCAGTGTTTCATAAGCCATAAAAAATTTGAATTTTTAATATACTCCAAAATTATCATATAAAAACAAGTTTTATAGAGTTTATGAAACATTGGCTTAAATGTAATGTATGAAAGTAATTAATGCTAAATAAGAAACATATTCTCTTTCTAGTGGTGCAGGTTTCAAGGTACTAACAAGAGAATTGAGTATTTTATAAGCAATTAAAAAAATTAATTTTTAATATACTCCAAAATTATCATATAAAAACAAGTTTTATAGAGTTTATGAAACATTGGCTTAAATGTAATGTATGAAAGTAATTAATGCTAAATAAGAAACATATTCTCTTTCTAGTGGTGAAGGTTTCAAGGTACTAACATGAGAATTGAGTGTTTTATAAGCAATTAAAAAAATGAATTTTTAATATACTCCAAAATTATCATATAAAAACAAGTTTTATAGAGTTTATGAAACATTGGCATTAATGAAATGTATAATAGTTATTAATCCTAAATAAGAAACAAATTCTCTTTCTAGTGGTGAAGGTTTCAAGATACTAACATGAGAATTGAGTATTTTATAAGCAATTAAAAAAATGAATATGTAAAATACGCCAAATTTACCATATAAAAACATGTTTTATAGTGTTTATGAAGTATTGGATTAAATGAAATGTATGAAAGTAATTAATGCTAAATAAGAAACATATTCTCTTTCTAGTGGTCAAGGTTTCAAGATACTAACATGAGAATTGAGTATTTTATAAGCAATTAAAAAAATGAATTTGTAAAATACGTCAAATTTACCATATAAAAATATGTTTTATAAGGTTTATGAAACATTGGCTTAAATGTAATGTATGAAAGTAATTAATGCTAAATAAGAAACATATTCTCTTTCTAGTGGTGCAGGTTTCAAGGTACTAACAAGAGAATTGAGTATTTTATAAGCAATTAAAAAAATTAATTTTTAATATACTCCAAAATTATCATATAAAAACAAGTTTTATAGAGTTTATGAAACATTGGCTTAAATGTAATGTATGAAAGTAATTAATGCTAAATAAGAAACATATTCTCTTTCTAGTGGTGAAGGTTTCAAGGTACTAACATGAGAATTGAGTGTTTTATAAGCAATTAAAAAAATGAATTTGTAAAATACGTCAAATTTACCATATAAAAACATGTTTTATAGTGTTTATGAAGTATCAGCATCAACAAAAATACATGCAAGTTTATAATGCTAAATAAGAATCATTTACTTAATTCATTGGTCTTGGTTTCATGATACTAATTTTTTGTTTCACTAGTATTAATTTGCTATCAGTTATATTCAATAACCATTACACACACATTGCATAAATCCAATATTATTATCAATATCTTCTAGTTTATTTTCAAAATAAGATGTTGATACTTTCCCAAAGTGGTATGAATGCAAATTCCTGTCTCAGCAAGCCTTGAATGAACTGCTGCACTGCAATCTGAAAAAAATGTAGTCAGTTAAATATGTAAAATTAGTGGAGAATTAATTGAGAATTGAGTGTTTCATAAGCAGTTTAAAATATGAATTTATAACACGAGTCAAAATTGTCATTTAAAAGCATGTTTATAGTGTTTATGAAGTATCAGCATCAATGAAATACATGGAATTAATAATGCTTAATAAGAATCATTTACCAAATTCATTGGTCTTGGTTTCATGATATTTACTTTTTGTTTCACTAATATTAAGTTGCTATCAATTACATGCGGTTATTATTACACGTACCTTGTAAAAGACCATTATTGTTATTATAAGTATCTTCTAGTTTATTTTCAAAATAAGATGTTGATACTTTCCCAAAGTGGTATGAATGCAAATTCCTGTCTCAGCAAGCCTTGAATGAACTGCTGCACTGCAATCTGAAAAAAATGTAGTCAGTTAAATATGTAAAATTAGTGGAGAATTAATTGAGAATTGAGTGTTTCATAAGCAGTTTAAAATATGAATTTATAACACGAGTCAAAATTGTCATTTAAAAGCATGTTTATAGTGTTTATGAAGTATCAGCATCAATGAAATACATGGAATTAATAATGCTTAATAAGAATCATTTACCAAATTCATTGGTCTTGGTTTCATGATATTTACTTTTTGTTTCACTAATATTAAGTTGCTATCAATTACATGCGGTTATTATTACACGTACCTTGTAAAAGACCATTATTGTTATTATAAGTATCTTCTAGTTTATTTTCAAAATAAGATGTTGATATTTTCCAAAGTGGTATAAATGCAAATTCCTGTCTCAGCAAGCCTTGATTGAACTGCTGCACTGCAATCTGAAAAAAATGTAGTCAGTTAAATATGTAAAATTAGTGGAGAATTAATTGAGAATTGAGTGTTTCATAAGCAGTTTAAAATATGAATTTATAACACGAGTCAAAATTGTCATTTAAAAGCATGTTTATAGTGTTTATGAAGTATCAGCATCAATGAAATACATGGAATTAATAATGCTTAATAAGAATCATTTACCAAATTCATTGGTCTTGGTTTCATGATATTTACTTTTTGTTTCACTAATATTAAGTTGCTATCAATTACATGCGGTTATTATTACACGTACCTTGTAAAAGACCATTATTGTTATTATAAGTATCTTCTAGTTTATTTTCAAAATAAGATGTTGATATTTTCCAAAGTGGTATAAATGCAAATTCCTGTCTCAGCAAGCCTTGATTGAACTGCTGCACTGCAATCTGAAAAAAATGTAGTCAGTTAAATATGTAAAATTAGTGGAGAATTAATTGAGAATTGAGTGTTTCATAAGCAGTTTAAAATATGAATTTATAACACGAGTCAAAATTGTCATTTAAAAGCATGTTTATAGTGTTTATGAAGTATCAGCATCAATGAATTACATGGAAGTTAATAATGCTAAAAAAGAATCATTTACTTAATCCAATTGTCACTACTACACACCATAAGGAGAACGAAAATAATTCTATAACAACTAGTGCGTGGACAACACTGGATAATTTAGAAATTGAAACAATCAAAACAAAAACTAACAGACAACCTTCATTTTTAATACAAAATAATTGAAAACTATTTACAGTTGAAACTTTAACACAAGTACGAATGTAAAACTGTAAAAAGATACGAAATTTAAGCATAAACAGATGATAACAAATAATAATTATGATAAGCCATAAAAGATTGTACAAATTAACAGAATGTTTTGTACTATTAAAGAAAGAATACACTTGTACAATAACTGAAAAATACCCCTTTTCCATATGAATTTGATGATAATTTTTCAATGATAAATTTAAATCATTTTCTTAATGCATTGGTCGAGGATCAGGACACTGACTTGTGTTAACTTCGGGCGTAAAATATGAACATTTCGTTGATATTATAAATATTCTTTCGTAAGTGTACAAGACATTCGGTCAAAAGCCTAATAAATATACCGCCCCACTCAGGAGAGCAGTGGAACGGTGAACGGCACACAACCAACTAGATTCTTCCTGTGGCAGGTCAGCCGTCGACCATGGTATGGGGAACCTCCCGCCCTCTGTTGGTGTTAATATTGACTTAATGATTAATTCTTCTATAAACAGTTGAAAATGTGAATTTGTAATTTTTATCAAAATTATCATTTATGTATAGTCGAAATAAAAGATTTTTATAGCATAGGTAAATAAGAAGAATAAAAATTACAAGCTAAAAGTGTTTACTAATCTTTTATTCATATATATAACAAATAACAATTGTTTCACAACTATTAATTTATTATCAATTATATTCAATAACCATTACACACACATTGCATAAATCCAATATTATTATCAGTATCTTCTAGTTTATTTTCAAAATAAGATGTTGATACTTTCCCAAAGTGGTATGAATGCAAATTTCTGTCTCAGCAAGCCTTGGGTGAACTGCTGCACTGCAATCTGAAAAAATGTAGTCAGTTAAATTTGTAAGATTGGTGGAGAATTAATTGAGAAATGAGTGTTTCATAAGCAATTTAAAATATGAATTTATAACACGAGTCAAAATTGTCATTTAAAAGCATGTTTATAGTGTTTATGAAGTATCAGCATCAATGAATTACATGGAAGTTAATAAAGTTAAATAAGAATCATTTACATAATTTAATGGTGTTGGTTTCATGTCAATTAATTGAGAATTCAGTGTTTCATAAGCCATAAAAAATTTGAATTTTTAATATACTCCAAAATTATCATATAAAAACAAGTTTTATAGAGTTTATGAAACATTGGCTTAAATGTAATGTATGAAAGTAATTAATGCTAAATAAGAAACATATTCTCTTTCTAGTGGTGCAGGTTTCAAGGTACTAACAAGAGAATTGAGTATTTTATAAGCAATTAAAAAAATTAATTTTTAATATACTCCAAAATTATCATATAAAAACAAGTTTTATAGAGTTTATGAAACATTGGCTTAAATGTAATGTATGAAAGTAATTAATGCTAAATAAGAAACATATTCTCTTTCTAGTGGTGAAGGTTTCAAGGTACTAACATGAGAATTGAGTGTTTTATAAGCAATTAAAAAATGAATTTTTAATATACTCCAAAATTATCATATAAAAACAAGTTTTATAGAGTTTATGAAACATTGGCATTAATGAAATGTATAATAGTTATTAATCCTAAATAAGAAACAAATTCTCTTTCTAGTGGTGAAGGTTTCAAGATACTAACATGAGAATTGAGTATTTTATAAGCAATTAAAAAAATGAATATGTAAAATACGCCAAATTTACCATATAAAAACATGTTTTATAGTGTTTATGAAGTATTGGATTAAATGAAATGTATGAAAGTAATTAATGCTAAATAAGAAACATATTCTCTTTCTAGTGGTCAAGGTTTCAAGATACTAACATGAGAATTGAGTATTTTATAAGCAATTAAAAAAATGAATTTGTAAAATACGTCAAATTTACCATATAAAAATATGTTTTATAAGGTTTATGAAACATTGGCTTAAATGTAATGTATGAAAGTAATTAATGCTAAATAAGAAACATATTCTCTTTCTAGTGGTGCAGGTTTCAAGGTACTAACAAGAGAATTGAGTATTTTATAAGCAATTAAAAAAATTAATTTTTAATATACTCCAAAATTATCATATAAAAACAAGTTTTATAGAGTTTATGAAACATTGGCTTAAATGTAATGTATGAAAGTAATTAATGCTAAATAAGAAACATATTCTCTTTCTAGTGGTGAAGGTTTCAAGGTACTAACATGAGAATTGAGTGTTTTATAAGCAATTAAAAAAATGAATTTGTAAAATACGTCAAATTTACCATATAAAAACATGTTTTATAGTGTTTATGAAGTATCAGCATCAACAAAAATACATGCAAGTTTATAATGCTAAATAAGAATCATTTACTTAATTCATTGGTCTTGGTTTCATGATACTAATTTTTTGTTTCACTAGTATTAATTTGCTATCAGTTATATTCAATAACCATTACACACACATTGCATAAATCCAATATTATTATCAATATCTTCTAGTTTATTTTCAAAATAAGATGTTGATACTTTCCCAAAGTGGTATGAATGCAAATTCCTGTCTCAGCAAGCCTTGAATGAACTGCTGCACTGCAATCTGAAAAAAATGTAGTCAGTTAAATATGTAAAATTAGTGGAGAATTAATTGAGAATTGAGTGTTTCATAAGCAGTTTAAAATATGAATTTATAACACGAGTCAAAATTGTCATTTAAAAGCATGTTTATAGTGTTTATGAAGTATCAGCATCAATGAAATACATGGAATTAATAATGCTTAATAAGAATCATTTACCAAATTCATTGGTCTTGGTTTCATGATATTTACTTTTTGTTTCACTAATATTAAGTTGCTATCAATTACATGCGGTTATTATTACACGTACCTTGTAAAAGACCATTATTGTTATTATAAGTATCTTCTAGTTTATTTTCAAAATAAGATGTTGATACTTTCCCAAAGTGGTATGAATGCAAATTCCTGTCTCAGCAAGCCTTGAATGAACTGCTGCACTGCAATCTGAAAAAAATGTAGTCAGTTAAATATGTAAAATTAGTGGAGAATTAATTGAGAATTGAGTGTTTCATAAGCAGTTTAAAATATGAATTTATAACACGAGTCAAAATTGTCATTTAAAAGCATGTTTATAGTGTTTATGAAGTATCAGCATCAATGAAATACATGGAATTAATAATGCTTAATAAGAATCATTTACCAAATTCATTGGTCTTGGTTTCATGATATTTACTTTTTGTTTCACTAATATTAAGTTGCTATCAATTACATGCGGTTATTATTACACGTACCTTGTAAAAGACCATTATTGTTATTATAAGTATCTTCTAGTTTATTTTCAAAATAAGATGTTGATATTTTCCAAAGTGGTATAAATGCAAATTCCTGTCTCAGCAAGCCTTGATTGAACTGCTGCACTGCAATCTGAAAAAAATGTAGTCAGTTAAATATGTAAAATTAGTGGAGAATTAATTGAGAATTGAGTGTTTCATAAGCAGTTTAAAATATGAATTTATAACACGAGTCAAAATTGTCATTTAAAAGCATGTTTATAGTGTTTATGAAGTATCAGCATCAATGAAATACATGGAATTAATAATGCTTAATAAGAATCATTTACCAAATTCATTGGTCTTGGTTTCATGATATTTACTTTTTGTTTCACTAATATTAAGTTGCTATCAATTACATGCGGTTATTATTACACGTACCTTGTAAAAGACCATTATTGTTATTATAAGTATCTTCTAGTTTATTTTCAAAATAAGATGTTGATATTTTCCAAAGTGGTATAAATGCAAATTCCTGTCTCAGCAAGCCTTGATTGAACTGCTGCACTGCAATCTGAAAAAAATGTAGTCAGTTAAATATGTAAAATTAGTGGAGAATTAATTGAGAATTGAGTGTTTCATAAGCAGTTTAAAATATGAATTTATAACACGAGTCAAAATTGTCATTTAAAAGCATGTTTATAGTGTTTATGAAGTATCAGCATCAATGAATTACATGGAAGTTAATAATGCTAAAAAAGAATCATTTACTTAATCCAATTGTCACTACTACACACCATAAGGAGAACGAAAATAATTCTATAACAACTAGTGCGTGGACAACACTGGATAATTTAGAAATTGAAACAATCAAAACAAAAACTAACAGACAACCTTCATTTTTAATACAAAATAATTGAAAACTATTTACAGTTGAAACTTTAACACAAGTACGAATGTAAAACTGTAAAAAGATACGAAATTTAAGCATAAACAGATGATAACAAATAATAATTATGATAAGCCATAAAAGATTGTACAAATTAACAGAATGTTTTGTACTATTAAAGAAAGAATACACTTGTACAATAACTGAAAAATACCCCTTTTCCATATGAATTTGATGATAATTTTTCAATGATAAATTTAAATCATTTTCTTAATGCATTGGTCGAGGATCAGGACACTGACTTGTGTTAACTTCGGGCGTAAAATATGAACATTTCGTTGATATTATAAATATTCTTTCGTAAGTGTACAAGACATTCGGTCAAAAGCCTAATAAATATACCGCCCCACTCAGGAGAGCAGTGGAACGGTGAACGGCACACAACCAACTAGATTCTTCCTGTGGCAGGTCAGCCGTCGACCATGGTATGGGGAACCTCCCGCCCTCTGTTGGTGTTAATATTGACTTAATGATTAATTCTTCTATAAACAGTTGAAAATGTGAATTTGTAATTTTTATCAAAATTATCATTTATGTATAGTCGAAATAAAAGATTTTTATAGCATAGGTAAATAAGAAGAATAAAAATTACAAGCTAAAAGTGTTTACTAATCTTTTATTCATATATATAACAAATAACAATTGTTTCACAACTATTAATTTATTATCAATTATATTCAATAACCATTACACACACATTGCATAAATCCAATATTATTATCAGTATCTTCTAGTTTATTTTCAAAATAAGATGTTGATACTTTCCCAAAGTGGTATGAATGCAAATTTCTGTCTCAGCAAGCCTTGGGTGAACTGCTGCACTGCAATCTGAAAAAATGTAGTCAGTTAAATTTGTAAGATTGGTGGAGAATTAATTGAGAAATGAGTGTTTCATAAGCAATTTAAAATATGAATTTATAACACGAGTCAAAATTGTCATTTAAAAGCATGTTTATAGTGTTTATGAAGTATCAGCATCAATGAATTACATGGAAGTTAATAAAGTTAAATAAGAATCATTTACATAATTTAATGGTGTTGGTTTCATGTCAATTAATTGAGAATTCAGTGTTTCATAAGCCATAAAAAATTTGAATTTTTAATATACTCCAAAATTATCATATAAAAACAAGTTTTATAGAGTTTATGAAACATTGGCTTAAATGTAATGTATGAAAGTAATTAATGCTAAATAAGAAACATATTCTCTTTCTAGTGGTGCAGGTTTCAAGGTACTAACAAGAGAATTGAGTATTTTATAAGCAATTAAAAAAATTAATTTTTAATATACTCCAAAATTATCATATAAAAACAAGTTTTATAGAGTTTATGAAACATTGGCTTAAATGTAATGTATGAAAGTAATTAATGCTAAATAAGAAACATATTCTCTTTCTAGTGGTGAAGGTTTCAAGGTACTAACATGAGAATTGAGTGTTTTATAAGCAATTAAAAAAATGAATTTTTAATATACTCCAAAATTATCATATAAAAACAAGTTTTATAGAGTTTATGAAACATTGGCATTAATGAAATGTATAATAGTTATTAATCCTAAATAAGAAACAAATTCTCTTTCTAGTGGTGAAGGTTTCAAGATACTAACATGAGAATTGAGTATTTTATAAGCAATTAAAAAAATGAATATGTAAAATACGCCAAATTTACCATATAAAAACATGTTTTATAGTGTTTATGAAGTATTGGATTAAATGAAATGTATGAAAGTAATTAATGCTAAATAAGAAACATATTCTCTTTCTAGTGGTCAAGGTTTCAAGATACTAACATGAGAATTGAGTATTTTATAAGCAATTAAAAAAATGAATTTGTAAAATACGTCAAATTTACCATATAAAAATATGTTTTATAAGGTTTATGAAACATTGGCTTAAATGTAATGTATGAAAGTAATTAATGCTAAATAAGAAACATATTCTCTTTCTAGTGGTGCAGGTTTCAAGGTACTAACAAGAGAATTGAGTATTTTATAAGCAATTAAAAAATTAATTTTTAATATACTCCAAAATTATCATATAAAAACAAGTTTTATAGAGTTTATGAAACATTGGCTTAAATGTAATGTATGAAAGTAATTAATGCTAAATAAGAAACATATTCTCTTTCTAGTGGTGAAGGTTTCAAGGTACTAACATGAGAATTGAGTGTTTTATAAGCAATTAAAAAAATGAATTTGTAAAATACGTCAAATTTACCATATAAAAACATGTTTTATAGTGTTTATGAAGTATCAGCATCAACAAAAATACATGCAAGTTTATAATGCTAAATAAGAATCATTTACTTAATTCATTGGTCTTGGTTTCATGATACTAATTTTTTGTTTCACTAGTATTAATTTGCTATCAGTTATATTCAATAACCATTACACACACATTGCATAAATCCAATATTATTATCAATATCTTCTAGTTTATTTTCAAAATAAGATGTTGATACTTTCCCAAAGTGGTATGAATGCAAATTCCTGTCTCAGCAAGCCTTGAATGAACTGCTGCACTGCAATCTGAAAAAAATGTAGTCAGTTAAATATGTAAAATTAGTGGAGAATTAATTGAGAATTGAGTGTTTCATAAGCAGTTTAAAATATGAATTTATAACACGAGTCAAAATTGTCATTTAAAAGCATGTTTATAGTGTTTATGAAGTATCAGCATCAATGAAATACATGGAATTAATAATGCTTAATAAGAATCATTTACCAAATTCATTGGTCTTGGTTTCATGATATTTACTTTTTGTTTCACTAATATTAAGTTGCTATCAATTACATGCGGTTATTATTACACGTACCTTGTAAAAGACCATTATTGTTATTATAAGTATCTTCTAGTTTATTTTCAAAATAAGATGTTGATACTTTCCCAAAGTGGTATGAATGCAAATTCCTGTCTCAGCAAGCCTTGAATGAACTGCTGCACTGCAATCTGAAAAAAATGTAGTCAGTTAAATATGTAAAATTAGTGGAGAATTAATTGAGAATTGAGTGTTTCATAAGCAGTTTAAAATATGAATTTATAACACGAGTCAAAATTGTCATTTAAAAGCATGTTTATAGTGTTTATGAAGTATCAGCATCAATGAAATACATGGAATTAATAATGCTTAATAAGAATCATTTACCAAATTCATTGGTCTTGGTTTCATGATATTTACTTTTTGTTTCACTAATATTAAGTTGCTATCAATTACATGCGGTTATTATTACACGTACCTTGTAAAAGACCATTATTGTTATTATAAGTATCTTCTAGTTTATTTTCAAAATAAGATGTTGATATTTTCCAAAGTGGTATAAATGCAAATTCCTGTCTCAGCAAGCCTTGATTGAACTGCTGCACTGCAATCTGAAAAAATGTAGTCAGTTAAATATGTAAAATTAGTGGAGAATTAATTGAGAATTGAGTGTTTCATAAGCAGTTTAAAATATGAATTTATAACACGAGTCAAAATTGTCATTTAAAAGCATGTTTATAGTGTTTATGAAGTATCAGCATCAATGAAATACATGGAATTAATAATGCTTAATAAGAATCATTTACCAAATTCATTGGTCTTGGTTTCATGATATTTACTTTTTGTTTCACTAATATTAAGTTGCTATCAATTACATGCGGTTATTATTACACGTACCTTGTAAAAGACCATTATTGTTATTATAAGTATCTTCTAGTTTATTTTCAAAATAAGATGTTGATATTTTCCAAAGTGGTATAAATGCAAATTCCTGTCTCAGCAAGCCTTGATTGAACTGCTGCACTGCAATCTGAAAAAAATGTAGTCAGTTAAATATGTAAAATTAGTGGAGAATTAATTGAGAATTGAGTGTTTCATAAGCAGTTTAAAATATGAATTTATAACACGAGTCAAAATTGTCATTTAAAAGCATGTTTATAGTGTTTATGAAGTATCAGCATCAATGAATTACATGGAAGTTAATAATGCTAAAAAAGAATCATTTACTTAATCCAATTGTCACTACTACACACCATAAGGAGAACGAAAATAATTCTATAACAACTAGTGCGTGGACAACACTGGATAATTTAGAAATTGAAACAATCAAAACAAAAACTAACAGACAACCTTCATTTTTAATACAAAATAATTGAAAACTATTTACAGTTGAAACTTTAACACAAGTACGAATGTAAAACTGTAAAAAGATACGAAATTTAAGCATAAACAGATGATAACAAATAATAATTATGATAAGCCATAAAAGATTGTACAAATTAACAGAATGTTTTGTACTATTAAAGAAAGAATACACTTGTACAATAACTGAAAAATACCCCTTTTCCATATGAATTTGATGATAATTTTTCAATGATAAATTTAAATCATTTTCTTAATGCATTGGTCGAGGATCAGGACACTGACTTGTGTTAACTTCGGGCGTAAAATATGAACATTTCGTTGATATTATAAATATTCTTTCGTAAGTGTACAAGACATTCGGTCAAAAGCCTAATAAATATACCGCCCCACTCAGGAGAGCAGTGGAACGGTGAACGGCACACAACCAACTAGATTCTTCCTGTGGCAGGTCAGCCGTCGACCATGGTATGGGGAACCTCCCGCCCTCTGTTGGTGTTAATATTGACTTAATGATTAATTCTTCTATAAACAGTTGAAAATGTGAATTTGTAATTTTTATCAAAATTATCATTTATGTATAGTCGAAATAAAAGATTTTTATAGCATAGGTAAATAAGAAGAATAAAAATTACAAGCTAAAAGTGTTTACTAATCTTTTATTCATATATATAACAAATAACAATTGTTTCACAACTATTAATTTATTATCAATTATATTCAATAACCATTACACACACATTGCATAAATCCAATATTATTATCAGTATCTTCTAGTTTATTTTCAAAATAAGATGTTGATACTTTCCCAAAGTGGTATGAATGCAAATTTCTGTCTCAGCAAGCCTTGGGTGAACTGCTGCACTGCAATCTGAAAAAATGTAGTCAGTTAAATTTGTAAGATTGGTGGAGAATTAATTGAGAAATGAGTGTTTCATAAGCAATTTAAAATATGAATTTATAACACGAGTCAAAATTGTCATTTAAAAGCATGTTTATAGTGTTTATGAAGTATCAGCATCAATGAATTACATGGAAGTTAATAAAGTTAAATAAGAATCATTTACATAATTTAATGGTGTTGGTTTCATGTCAATTAATTGAGAATTCAGTGTTTCATAAGCCATAAAAAATTTGAATTTTTAATATACTCCAAAATTATCATATAAAAACAAGTTTTATAGAGTTTATGAAACATTGGCTTAAATGTAATGTATGAAAGTAATTAATGCTAAATAAGAAACATATTCTCTTTCTAGTGGTGCAGGTTTCAAGGTACTAACAAGAGAATTGAGTATTTTATAAGCAATTAAAAAAATTAATTTTTAATATACTCCAAAATTATCATATAAAAACAAGTTTTATAGAGTTTATGAAACATTGGCTTAAATGTAATGTATGAAAGTAATTAATGCTAAATAAGAAACATATTCTCTTTCTAGTGGTGAAGGTTTCAAGGTACTAACATGAGAATTGAGTGTTTTATAAGCAATTAAAAAAATGAATTTTTAATATACTCCAAAATTATCATATAAAAACAAGTTTTATAGAGTTTATGAAACATTGGCATTAATGAAATGTATAATAGTTATTAATCCTAAATAAGAAACAAATTCTCTTTCTAGTGGTGAAGGTTTCAAGATACTAACATGAGAATTGAGTATTTTATAAGCAATTAAAAAAATGAATATGTAAAATACGCCAAATTTACCATATAAAAACATGTTTTATAGTGTTTATGAAGTATTGGATTAAATGAAATGTATGAAAGTAATTAATGCTAAATAAGAAACATATTCTCTTTCTAGTGGTCAAGGTTTCAAGATACTAACATGAGAATTGAGTATTTTATAAGCAATTAAAAAAATGAATTTGTAAAATACGTCAAATTTACCATATAAAAATATGTTTTATAAGGTTTATGAAACATTGGCTTAAATGTAATGTATGAAAGTAATTAATGCTAAATAAGAAACATATTCTCTTTCTAGTGGTGCAGGTTTCAAGGTACTAACAAGAGAATTGAGTATTTTATAAGCAATTAAAAAAATTAATTTTTAATATACTCCAAAATTATCATATAAAAACAAGTTTTATAGAGTTTATGAAACATTGGCTTAAATGTAATGTATGAAAGTAATTAATGCTAAATAAGAAACATATTCTCTTTCTAGTGGTGAAGGTTTCAAGGTACTAACATGAGAATTGAGTGTTTTATAAGCAATTAAAAAAATGAATTTGTAAAATACGTCAAATTTACCATATAAAAACATGTTTTATAGTGTTTATGAAGTATCAGCATCAACAAAAATACATGCAAGTTTATAATGCTAAATAAGAATCATTTACTTAATTCATTGGTCTTGGTTTCATGATACTAATTTTTTGTTTCACTAGTATTAATTTGCTATCAGTTATATTCAATAACCATTACACACACATTGCATAAATCCAATATTATTATCAATATCTTCTAGTTTATTTTCAAAATAAGATGTTGATACTTTCCCAAAGTGGTATGAATGCAAATTCCTGTCTCAGCAAGCCTTGATGAACTGCTGCACTGCAATCTGAAAAAAATGTAGTCAGTTAAATATGTAAAATTAGTGGAGAATTAATTGAGAATTGAGTGTTTCATAAGCAGTTTAAAATATGAATTTATAACACGAGTCAAAATTGTCATTTAAAAGCATGTTTATAGTGTTTATGAAGTATCAGCATCAATGAAATACATGGAATTAATAATGCTTAATAAGAATCATTTACCAAATTCATTGGTCTTGGTTTCATGATATTTACTTTTTGTTTCACTAATATTAAGTTGCTATCAATTACATGCGGTTATTATTACACGTACCTTGTAAAAGACCATTATTGTTATTATAAGTATCTTCTAGTTTATTTTCAAAATAAGATGTTGATACTTTCCCAAAGTGGTATGAATGCAAATTCCTGTCTCAGCAAGCCTTGAATGAACTGCTGCACTGCAATCTGAAAAAAATGTAGTCAGTTAAATATGTAAAATTAGTGGAGAATTAATTGAGAATTGAGTGTTTCATAAGCAGTTTAAAATATGAATTTATAACACGAGTCAAAATTGTCATTTAAAAGCATGTTTATAGTGTTTATGAAGTATCAGCATCAATGAAATACATGGAATTAATAATGCTTAATAAGAATCATTTACCAAATTCATTGGTCTTGGTTTCATGATATTTACTTTTTGTTTCACTAATATTAAGTTGCTATCAATTACATGCGGTTATTATTACACGTACCTTGTAAAAGACCATTATTGTTATTATAAGTATCTTCTAGTTTATTTTCAAAATAAGATGTTGATATTTTCCAAAGTGGTATAAATGCAAATTCCTGTCTCAGCAAGCCTTGATTGAACTGCTGCACTGCAATCTGAAAAAAATGTAGTCAGTTAAATATGTAAAATTAGTGGAGAATTAATTGAGAATTGAGTGTTTCATAAGCAGTTTAAAATATGAATTTATAACACGAGTCAAAATTGTCATTTAAAAGCATGTTTATAGTGTTTATGAAGTATCAGCATCAATGAAATACATGGAATTAATAATGCTTAATAAGAATCATTTACCAAATTCATTGGTCTTGGTTTCATGATATTTACTTTTTGTTTCACTAATATTAAGTTGCTATCAATTACATGCGGTTATTATTACACGTACCTTGTAAAAGACCATTATTGTTATTATAAGTATCTTCTAGTTTATTTTCAAAATAAGATGTTGATATTTTCCAAAGTGGTATAAATGCAAATTCCTGTCTCAGCAAGCCTTGATTGAACTGCTGCACTGCAATCTGAAAAAAATGTAGTCAGTTAAATATGTAAAATTAGTGGAGAATTAATTGAGAATTGAGTGTTTCATAAGCAGTTTAAAATATGAATTTATAACACGAGTCAAAATTGTCATTTAAAAGCATGTTTATAGTGTTTATGAAGTATCAGCATCAATGAATTACATGGAAGTTAATAATGCTAAAAAAGAATCATTTACTTAATCCAATTGTCACTACTACACACCATAAGGAGAACGAAAATAATTCTATAACAACTAGTGCGTGGACAACACTGGATAATTTAGAAATTGAAACAATCAAAACAAAAACTAACAGACAACCTTCATTTTTAATACAAAATAATTGAAAACTATTTACAGTTGAAACTTTAACACAAGTACGAATGTAAAACTGTAAAAAGATACGAAATTTAAGCATAAACAGATGATAACAAATAATAATTATGATAAGCCATAAAAGATTGTACAAATTAACAGAATGTTTTGTACTATTAAAGAAAGAATACACTTGTACAATAACTGAAAAATACCCCTTTTCCATATGAATTTGATGATAATTTTTCAATGATAAATTTAAATCATTTTCTTAATGCATTGGTCGAGGATCAGGACACTGACTTGTGTTAACTTCGGGCGTAAAATATGAACATTTCGTTGATATTATAAATATTCTTTCGTAAGTGTACAAGACATTCGGTCAAAAGCCTAATAAATATACCGCCCCACTCAGGAGAGCAGTGGAACGGTGAACGGCACACAACCAACTAGATTCTTCCTGTGGCAGGTCAGCCGTCGACCATGGTATGGGGAACCTCCCGCCCTCTGTTGGTGTTAATATTGACTTAATGATTAATTCTTCTATAAACAGTTGAAAATGTGAATTTGTAATTTTTATCAAAATTATCATTTATGTATAGTCGAAATAAAAGATTTTTATAGCATAGGTAAATAAGAAGAATAAAAATTACAAGCTAAAAGTGTTTACTAATCTTTTATTCATATATATAACAAATAACAATTGTTTCACAACTATTAATTTATTATCAATTATATTCAATAACCATTACACACACATTGCATAAATCCAATATTATTATCAGTATCTTCTAGTTTATTTTCAAAATAAGATGTTGATACTTTCCCAAAGTGGTATGAATGCAAATTTCTGTCTCAGCAAGCCTTGGGTGAACTGCTGCACTGCAATCTGAAAAAATGTAGTCAGTTAAATTTGTAAGATTGGTGGAGAATTAATTGAGAAATGAGTGT
Organism: Rhopalosiphum maidis; assembly: GCF_003676215.2. Taxonomy (NCBI): domain Eukaryota; kingdom Metazoa; phylum Arthropoda; class Insecta; order Hemiptera; family Aphididae; genus Rhopalosiphum; species Rhopalosiphum maidis. Next base: position 71,356,054 of record NC_040879.1, read on the forward strand.
TTCATAAGCAATTTAAAATATGAATTTATAACACGAGTCAAAATTGTCATTTAAAAGCATGTTTATAGTGTTTATGAAGTATCAGCATCAATGAATTACATGGAAGTTAATAAAGTTAAATAAGAATCATTTACATAATTTAATGGTGTTGGTTTCATGTCAATTAATTGAGAATTCAGTGTTTCATAAGCCATAAAAAATTTGAATTTTTAATATACTCCAAAATTATCATATAAAAACAAGTTTTATAGAGTTTATGAAACATTGGCTTAAATGTAATGTATGAAAGTAATTAATGCTAAATAAGAAACATATTCTCTTTCTAGTGGTGCAGGTTTCAAGGTACTAACAAGAGAATTGAGTATTTTATAAGCAATTAAAAAAATTAATTTTTAATATACTCCAAAATTATCATATAAAAACAAGTTTTATAGAGTTTATGAAACATTGGCTTAAATGTAATGTATGAAAGTAATTAATGCTAAATAAGAAACATATTCTCTTTCTAGTGGTGAAGGTTTCAAGGTACTAACATGAGAATTGAGTGTTTTATAAGCAATTAAAAAAATGAATTTTTAATATACTCCAAAATTATCATATAAAAACAAGTTTTATAGAGTTTATGAAACATTGGCATTAATGAAATGTATAATAGTTATTAATCCTAAATAAGAAACAAATTCTCTTTCTAGTGGTGAAGGTTTCAAGATACTAACATGAGAATTGAGTATTTTATAAGCAATTAAAAAAATGAATATGTAAAATACGCCAAATTTACCATATAAAAACATGTTTTATAGTGTTTATGAAGTATTGGATTAAATGAAATGTATGAAAGTAATTAATGCTAAATAAGAAACATATTCTCTTTCTAGTGGTCAAGGTTTCAAGATACTAACATGAGAATTGAGTATTTTATAAGCAATTAAAAAATGAATTTGTAAAATACGTCAAATTTACCATATAAAAATATGTTTTATAAGGTTTATGAAACATTGGCTTAAATGTAATGTATGAAAGTAATTAATGCTAAATAAGAAACATATTCTCTTTCTAGTGGTGCAGGTTTCAAGGTACTAACAAGAGAATTGAGTATTTTATAAGCAATTAAAAAAATTAATTTTTAATATACTCCAAAATTATCATATAAAAACAAGTTTTATAGAGTTTATGAAACATTGGCTTAAATGTAATGTATGAAAGTAATTAATGCTAAATAAGAAACATATTCTCTTTCTAGTGGTGAAGGTTTCAAGGTACTAACATGAGAATTGAGTGTTTTATAAGCAATTAAAAAAATGAATTTGTAAAATACGTCAAATTTACCATATAAAAACATGTTTTATAGTGTTTATGAAGTATCAGCATCAACAAAAATACATGCAAGTTTATAATGCTAAATAAGAATCATTTACTTAATTCATTGGTCTTGGTTTCATGATACTAATTTTTTGTTTCACTAGTATTAATTTGCTATCAGTTATATTCAATAACCATTACACACACATTGCATAAATCCAATATTATTATCAATATCTTCTAGTTTATTTTCAAAATAAGATGTTGATACTTTCCCAAAGTGGTATGAATGCAAATTCCTGTCTCAGCAAGCCTTGAATGAACTGCTGCACTGCAATCTGAAAAAATGTAGTCAGTTAAATATGTAAAATTAGTGGAGAATTAATTGAGAATTGAGTGTTTCATAAGCAGTTTAAAATATGAATTTATAACACGAGTCAAAATTGTCATTTAAAAGCATGTTTATAGTGTTTATGAAGTATCAGCATCAATGAAATACATGGAATTAATAATGCTTAATAAGAATCATTTACCAAATTCATTGGTCTTGGTTTCATGATATTTACTTTTTGTTTCACTAATATTAAGTTGCTATCAATTACATGCGGTTATTATTACACGTACCTTGTAAAAGACCATTATTGTTATTATAAGTATCTTCTAGTTTATTTTCAAAATAAGATGTTGATACTTTCCCAAAGTGGTATGAATGCAAATTCCTGTCTCAGCAAGCCTTGAATGAACTGCTGCACTGCAATCTGAAAAAAATGTAGTCAGTTAAATATGTAAAATTAGTGGAGAATTAATTGAGAATTGAGTGTTTCATAAGCAGTTTAAAATATGAATTTATAACACGAGTCAAAATTGTCATTTAAAAGCATGTTTATAGTGTTTATGAAGTATCAGCATCAATGAAATACATGGAATTAATAATGCTTAATAAGAATCATTTACCAAATTCATTGGTCTTGGTTTCATGATATTTACTTTTTGTTTCACTAATATTAAGTTGCTATCAATTACATGCGGTTATTATTACACGTACCTTGTAAAAGACCATTATTGTTATTATAAGTATCTTCTAGTTTATTTTCAAAATAAGATGTTGATATTTTCCAAAGTGGTATAAATGCAAATTCCTGTCTCAGCAAGCCTTGATTGAACTGCTGCACTGCAATCTGAAAAAAATGTAGTCAGTTAAATATGTAAAATTAGTGGAGAATTAATTGAGAATTGAGTGTTTCATAAGCAGTTTAAAATATGAATTTATAACACGAGTCAAAATTGTCATTTAAAAGCATGTTTATAGTGTTTATGAAGTATCAGCATCAATGAATTACATGGAAGTTAATAATGCTAAAAAAGAATCATTTACTTAATCCAATTGTCACTACTACACACCATAAGGAGAACGAAAATAATTCTATAACAACTAGTGCGTGGACAACACTGGATAATTTAGAAATTGAAACAATCAAAACAAAAACTAACAGACAACCTTCATTTTTAATACAAAATAATTGAAAACTATTTACAGTTGAAACTTTAACACAAGTACGAATGTAAAACTGTAAAAAGATACGAAATTTAAGCATAAACAGATGATAACAAATAATAATTATGATAAGCCATAAAAGATTGTACAAATTAACAGAATGTTTTGTACTATTAAAGAAAGAATACACTTGTACAATAACTGAAAAATACCCCTTTTCCATATGAATTTGATGATAATTTTTCAATGATAAATTTAAATCATTTTCTTAATGCATTGGTCGAGGATCAGGACACTGACTTGTGTTAACTTCGGGCGTAAAATATGAACATTTCGTTGATATTATAAATATTCTTTCGTAAGTGTACAAGACATTCGGTCAAAAGCCTAATAAATATACCGCCCCACTCAGGAGAGCAGTGGAACGGTGAACGGCACACAACCAACTAGATTCTTCCTGTGGCAGGTCAGCCGTCGACCATGGTATGGGGAACCTCCCGCCCTCTGTTGGTGTTAATATTGACTTAATGATTAATTCTTCTATAAACAGTTGAAAATGTGAATTTGTAATTTTTATCAAAATTATCATTTATGTATAGTCGAAATAAAAGATTTTTATAGCATAGGTAAATAAGAAGAATAAAAATTACAAGCTAAAAGTGTTTACTAATCTTTTATTCATATATATAACAAATAACAATTGTTTCACAACTATTAATTTATTATCAATTATATTCAATAACCATTACACACACATTGCATAAATCCAATATTATTATCAGTATCTTCTAGTTTATTTTCAAAATAAGATGTTGATACTTTCCCAAAGTGGTATGAATGCAAATTTCTGTCTCAGCAAGCCTTGGGTGAACTGCTGCACTGCAATCTGAAAAAATGTAGTCAGTTAAATTTGTAAGATTGGTGGAGAATTAATTGAGAAATGAGTGTTTCATAAGCAATTTAAAATATGAATTTATAACACGAGTCAAAATTGTCATTTAAAAGCATGTTTATAGTGTTTATGAAGTATCAGCATCAATGAATTACATGGAAGTTAATAAAGTTAAATAAGAATCATTTACATAATTTAATGGTGTTGGTTTCATGTCAATTAATTGAGAATTCAGTGTTTCATAAGCCATAAAAAATTTGAATTTTTAATATACTCCAAAATTATCATATAAAAACAAGTTTTATAGAGTTTATGAAACATTGGCTTAAATGTAATGTATGAAAGTAATTAATGCTAAATAAGAAACATATTCTCTTTCTAGTGGTGCAGGTTTCAAGGTACTAACAAGAGAATTGAGTATTTTATAAGCAATTAAAAAAATTAATTTTTAATATACTCCAAAATTATCATATAAAAACAAGTTTTATAGAGTTTATGAAACATTGGCTTAAATGTAATGTATGAAAGTAATTAATGCTAAATAAGAAACATATTCTCTTTCTAGTGGTGAAGGTTTCAAGGTACTAACATGAGAATTGAGTGTTTTATAAGCAATTAAAAAAATGAATTTTTAATATACTCCAAAATTATCATATAAAAACAAGTTTTATAGAGTTTATGAAACATTGGCATTAATGAAATGTATAATAGTTATTAATCCTAAATAAGAAACAAATTCTCTTTCTAGTGGTGAAGGTTTCAAGATACTAACATGAGAATTGAGTATTTTATAAGCAATTAAAAAAATGAATATGTAAAATACGCCAAATTTACCATATAAAAACATGTTTTATAGTGTTTATGAAGTATTGGATTAAATGAAATGTATGAAAGTAATTAATGCTAAATAAGAAACATATTCTCTTTCTAGTGGTCAAGGTTTCAAGATACTAACATGAGAATTGAGTATTTTATAAGCAATTAAAAAAATGAATTTGTAAAATACGTCAAATTTACCATATAAAAATATGTTTTATAAGGTTTATGAAACATTGGCTTAAATGTAATGTATGAAAGTAATTAATGCTAAATAAGAAACATATTCTCTTTCTAGTGGTGCAGGTTTCAAGGTACTAACAAGAGAATTGAGTATTTTATAAGCAATTAAAAAAATTAATTTTTAATATACTCCAAAATTATCATATAAAAACAAGTTTTATAGAGTTTATGAAACATTGGCTTAAATGTAATGTATGAAAGTAATTAATGCTAAATAAGAAACATATTCTCTTTCTAGTGGTGAAGGTTTCAAGGTACTAACATGAGAATTGAGTGTTTTATAAGCAATTAAAAAAATGAATTTGTAAAATACGTCAAATTTACCATATAAAAACATGTTTTATAGTGTTTATGAAGTATCAGCATCAACAAAAATACATGCAAGTTTATAATGCTAAATAAGAATCATTTACTTAATTCATTGGTCTTGGTTTCATGATACTAATTTTTTGTTTCACTAGTATTAATTTGCTATCAGTTATATTCAATAACCATTACACACACATTGCATAAATCCAATATTATTATCAATATCTTCTAGTTTATTTTCAAAATAAGATGTTGATACTTTCCCAAAGTGGTATGAATGCAAATTCCTGTCTCAGCAAGCCTTGAATGAACTGCTGCACTGCAATCTGAAAAAAATGTAGTCAGTTAAATATGTAAAATTAGTGGAGAATTAATTGAGAATTGAGTGTTTCATAAGCAGTTTAAAATATGAATTTATAACACGAGTCAAAATTGTCATTTAAAAGCATGTTTATAGTGTTTATGAAGTATCAGCATCAATGAAATACATGGAATTAATAATGCTTAATAAGAATCATTTACCAAATTCATTGGTCTTGGTTTCATGATATTTACTTTTTGTTTCACTAATATTAAGTTGCTATCAATTACATGCGGTTATTATTACACGTACCTTGTAAAAGACCATTATTGTTATTATAAGTATCTTCTAGTTTATTTTCAAAATAAGATGTTGATACTTTCCCAAAGTGGTATGAATGCAAATTCCTGTCTCAGCAAGCCTTGAATGAACTGCTGCACTGCAATCTGAAAAAAATGTAGTCAGTTAAATATGTAAAATTAGTGGAGAATTAATTGAGAATTGAGTGTTTCATAAGCAGTTTAAAATATGAATTTATAACACGAGTCAAAATTGTCATTTAAAAGCATGTTTATAGTGTTTATGAAGTATCAGCATCAATGAAATACATGGAATTAATAATGCTTAATAAGAATCATTTACCAAATTCATTGGTCTTGGTTTCATGATATTTACTTTTTGTTTCACTAATATTAAGTTGCTATCAATTACATGCGGTTATTATTACACGTACCTTGTAAAAGACCATTATTGTTATTATAAGTATCTTCTAGTTTATTTTCAAAATAAGATGTTGATATTTTCCAAAGTGGTATAAATGCAAATTCCTGTCTCAGCAAGCCTTGATTGAACTGCTGCACTGCAATCTGAAAAAAATGTAGTCAGTTAAATATGTAAAATTAGTGGAGAATTAATTGAGAATTGAGTGTTTCATAAGCAGTTTAAAATATGAATTTATAACACGAGTCAAAATTGTCATTTAAAAGCATGTTTATAGTGTTTATGAAGTATCAGCATCAATGAATTACATGGAAGTTAATAATGCTAAAAAAGAATCATTTACTTAATCCAATTGTCACTACTACACACCATAAGGAGAACGAAAATAATTCTATAACAACTAGTGCGTGGACAACACTGGATAATTTAGAAATTGAAACAATCAAAACAAAAACTAACAGACAACCTTCATTTTTAATACAAAATAATTGAAAACTATTTACAGTTGAAACTTTAACACAAGTACGAATGTAAAACTGTAAAAAGATACGAAATTTAAGCATAAACAGATGATAACAAATAATAATTATGATAAGCCATAAAAGATTGTACAAATTAACAGAATGTTTTGTACTATTAAAGAAAGAATACACTTGTACAATAACTGAAAAATACCCCTTTTCCATATGAATTTGATGATAATTTTTCAATGATAAATTTAAATCATTTTCTTAATGCATTGGTCGAGGATCAGGACACTGACTTGTGTTAACTTCGGGCGTAAAATATGAACATTTCGTTGATATTATAAATATTCTTTCGTAAGTGTACAAGACATTCGGTCAAAAGCCTAATAAATATACCGCCCCACTCAGGAGAGCAGTGGAACGGTGAACGGCACACAACCAACTAGATTCTTCCTGTGGCAGGTCAGCCGTCGACCATGGTATGGGGAACCTCCCGCCCTCTGTTGGTGTTAATATTGACTTAATGATTAATTCTTCTATAAACAGTTGAAAATGTGAATTTGTAATTTTTATCAAAATTATCATTTATGTATAGTCGAAATAAAAGATTTTTATAGCATAGGTAAATAAGAAGAATAAAAATTACAAGCTAAAAGTGTTTACTAATCTTTTATTCATATATATAACAAATAACAATTGTTTCACAACTATTAATTTATTATCAATTATATTCAATAACCATTACACACACATTGCATAAATCCAATATTATTATCAGTATCTTCTAGTTTATTTTCAAAATAAGATGTTGATACTTTCCCAAAGTGGTATGAATGCAAATTTCTGTCTCAGCAAGCCTTGGGTGAACTGCTGCACTGCAATCTGAAAAAATGTAGTCAGTTAAATTTGTAAGATTGGTGGAGAATTAATTGAGAAATGAGTGTTTCATAAGCAATTTAAAATATGAATTTATAACACGAGTCAAAATTGTCATTTAAAAGCATGTTTATAGTGTTTATGAAGTATCAGCATCAATGAATTACATGGAAGTTAATAAAGTTAAATAAGAATCATTTACATAATTTAATGGTGTTGGTTTCATGTCAATTAATTGAGAATTCAGTGTTTCATAAGCCATAAAAAATTTGAATTTTTAATATACTCCAAAATTATCATATAAAAACAAGTTTTATAGAGTTTATGAAACATTGGCTTAAATGTAATGTATGAAAGTAATTAATGCTAAATAAGAAACATATTCTCTTTCTAGTGGTGCAGGTTTCAAGGTACTAACAAGAGAATTGAGTATTTTATAAGCAATTAAAAAAATTAATTTTAATATACTCCAAAATTATCATATAAAAACAAGTTTTATAGAGTTTATGAAACATTGGCTTAAATGTAATGTATGAAAGTAATTAATGCTAAATAAGAAACATATTCTCTTTCTAGTGGTGAAGGTTTCAAGGTACTAACATGAGAATTGAGTGTTTTATAAGCAATTAAAAAAATGAATTTTTAATATACTCCAAAATTATCATATAAAAACAAGTTTTATAGAGTTTATGAAACATTGGCATTAATGAAATGTATAATAGTTATTAATCCTAAATAAGAAACAAATTCTCTTTCTAGTGGTGAAGGTTTCAAGATACTAACATGAGAATTGAGTATTTTATAAGCAATTAAAAAAATGAATATGTAAAATACGCCAAATTTACCATATAAAAACATGTTTTATAGTGTTTATGAAGTATTGGATTAAATGAAATGTATGAAAGTAATTAATGCTAAATAAGAAACATATTCTCTTTCTAGTGGTCAAGGTTTCAAGATACTAACATGAGAATTGAGTATTTTATAAGCAATTAAAAAAATGAATTTGTAAAATACGTCAAATTTACCATATAAAAATATGTTTTATAAGGTTTATGAAACATTGGCTTAAATGTAATGTATGAAAGTAATTAATGCTAAATAAGAAACATATTCTCTTTCTAGTGGTGCAGGTTTCAAGGTACTAACAAGAGAATTGAGTATTTTATAAGCAATTAAAAAAATTAATTTTTAATATACTCCAAAATTATCATATAAAAACAAGTTTTATAGAGTTTATGAAACATTGGCTTAAATGTAATGTATGAAAGTAATTAATGCTAAATAAGAAACATATTCTCTTTCTAGTGGTGAAGGTTTCAAGGTACTAACATGAGAATTGAGTGTTTTATAAGCAATTAAAAAAATGAATTTGTAAAATACGTCAAATTTACCATATAAAAACATGTTTTATAGTGTTTATGAAGTATCAGCATCAACAAAAATACATGCAAGTTTATAATGCTAAATAAGAATCATTTACTTAATTCATTGGTCTTGGTTTCATGATACTAATTTTTTGTTTCACTAGTATTAATTTGCTATCAGTTATATTCAATAACCATTACACACACATTGCATAAATCCAATATTATTATCAATATCTTCTAGTTTATTTTCAAAATAAGATGTTGATACTTTCCCAAAGTGGTATGAATGCAAATTCCTGTCTCAGCAAGCCTTGAATGAACTGCTGCACTGCAATCTGAAAAAAATGTAGTCAGTTAAATATGTAAAATTAGTGGAGAATTAATTGAGAATTGAGTGTTTCATAAGCAGTTTAAAATATGAATTTATAACACGAGTCAAAATTGTCATTTAAAAGCATGTTTATAGTGTTTATGAAGTATCAGCATCAATGAAATACATGGAATTAATAATGCTTAATAAGAATCATTTACCAAATTCATTGGTCTTGGTTTCATGATATTTACTTTTGTTTCACTAATATTAAGTTGCTATCAATTACATGCGGTTATTATTACACGTACCTTGTAAAAGACCATTATTGTTATTATAAGTATCTTCTAGTTTATTTTCAAAATAAGATGTTGATACTTTCCCAAAGTGGTATGAATGCAAATTCCTGTCTCAGCAAGCCTTGAATGAACTGCTGCACTGCAATCTGAAAAAATGTAGTCAGTTAAATATGTAAAATTAGTGGAGAATTAATTGAGAATTGAGTGTTTCATAAGCAGTTTAAAATATGAATTTATAACACGAGTCAAAATTGTCATTTAAAAGCATGTTTATAGTGTTTATGAAGTATCAGCATCAATGAAATACATGGAATTAATAATGCTTAATAAGAATCATTTACCAAATTCATTGGTCTTGGTTTCATGATATTTACTTTTTGTTTCACTAATATTAAGTTGCTATCAATTACATGCGGTTATTATTACACGTACCTTGTAAAAGACCATTATTGTTATTATAAGTATCTTCTAGTTTATTTTCAAAATAAGATGTTGATACTTTTCCCAAAGTGGTATGAATGCAAATTCCTGTCTCAGCAAGCCTTGATTGAACTGCTGCACTGCAATCTGAAAAAAATGTAGTCAGTTAAATATGTAAAATTAGTGGAGAATTAATTGAGAATTGAGTGTTTCATAAGCAGTTTAAAATATGAATTTATAACACGAGTCAAAATTGTCATTTAAAAGCATGTTTATAGTGTTTATGAAGTATCAGCATCAATGAAATACATGGAATTAATAATGCTTAATAAGAATCATTTACCAAATTCATTGGTCTTGGTTTCATGATATTTACTTTTTGTTTCACTAATATTAAGTTGCTATCAATTACATGCGGTTATTATTACACGTACCTTGTAAAAGACCATTATTGTTATTATAAGTATCTTCTAGTTTATTTTCAAAATAAGATGTTGATATTTTCCAAAGTGGTATAAATGCAAATTCCTGTCTCAGCAAGCCTTGATTGAACTGCTGCACTGCAATCTGAAAAAAATGTAGTCAGTTAAATATGTAAAATTAGTGGAGAATTAATTGAGAATTGAGTGTTTCATAAGCAGTTTAAAATATGAATTTATAACACGAGTCAAAATTGTCATTTAAAAGCATGTTTATAGTGTTTATGAAGTATCAGCATCAATGAATTACATGGAAGTTAATAATGCTAAAAAGAATCATTTACTTAATCCAATTGTCACTACTACACACCATAAGGAGAACGAAAATAATTCTATAACAACTAGTGCGTGGACAACACTGGATAATTTAGAAATTGAAACAATCAAAACAAAAACTAACAGACAACCTTCATTTTTAATACAAAATAATTGAAAACTATTTACAGTTGAAACTTTAACACAAGTACGAATGTAAAACTGTAAAAAGATACGAAATTTAAGCATAAACAGATGATAACAAATAATAATTATGATAAGCCATAAAGATTGTACAAATTAACAGAATGTTTTGTACTATTAAAGAAAGAATACACTTGTACAATAACTGAAAATACCCCTTTTCCATATGAATTTGATGATAATTTTTCAATGATAAATTTAAATCATTTTCTTAATGCATTGGTCGAGGATCAGGACACTGACTTGTGTTAACTTCGGGCGTAAAATATGAACATTTCGTTGATATTATAAATATTCTTTCGTAAGTGTACAAGACATTCGGTCAAAAGCCTAATAAATATACCGCCCCACTCAGGAGAGCAGTGGAACGGTGAACGGCACACAACCAACTAGATTCTTCCTGTGGCAGGTCAGCCGTCGACCATGGTATGGGGAACCTCCCGCCCTCTGTTGGTGTTAATATTGACTTAATGATTAATTCTTCTATAAACAGTTGAAAATGTGAATTTGTAATTTTATCAAAATTATCATTTATGTATAGTCGAAATAAAAGATTTTTATAGCATAGGTAAATAAGAAGAATAAAAATTACAAGCTAAAAGTGTTACTAATCTTTTATTCATATATATAACAAATAACAATTGTTTCACAACTATTAATTTATTATCAATTATATTCAATAACCATTACACACACATTGCATAAATCCAATATTATTATCAGTATCTTCTAGTTTATTTCAAAATAAGATGTTGATACTTTCCCAAAGTGGTATGAATGCAAATTTCTGTCTCAGCAAGCCTTGGGTGAACTGCTGCACTGCAATCTGAAAAAATGTAGTCAGTTAAATTTGTAAGATTGGTGGAGAATTAATTGAGAAATGAGTGTTTCATAAGCAATTTAAATATGAATTTATAACACGAGTCAAAATTGTCATTTAAAAGCATGTTTATAGTGTTATGAAGTATCAGCATCAATGAATTACATGGAAGTTAATAAAGTTAAATAAGAATCATTACATAATTTAATGGTGTTGGTTTCATGTCAATTAATTGAGAATTCAGTGTTTCATAAGCCATAAAAAATTTGAATTTTTAATATACTCCAAAATTATCATATAAAAACAATGTTTTATAGAGTTTATGAAACATTGGCTTAAATGTAATGTATGAAAGTAATTAATGCCGAATAAGAAAACTATTCTCTTTCTAGTGGTGCAGGTTTCAAGGTACTAACAAGAGAATTGAGTATTTTATAAGCAATTAAAAAAAATTAATTTTTAATATACTCCACAAATTATCATCTATTAACAACAAGTGTTTATAGAGTTATGAAACATTGGCTTAATGTAATGTATGAAAGCTAATTATTGCTAAATAAGAAACATATTCTCTTTCTAGTGGTGAAGGTTTCAAGGTACTAACATGAGAATTGAGTGTTTTACTAAGCAATTAAAAAATGAATTTTTAATATACTCCAAAATTATCATATAAAAACAAGTTTTATAGAGTTTATGAACATTGGCATTAATGAAATGTATAATAGTTATTAATCCTAAATAAGAAACAAATTCTCTTTCTAGATGGTGAAGGTTTCAAGATACTAACATGAGAATTGAGTATTTTATAAGCAATTAAAAAAATGAATATGTAAAATACGCCAATTTACCATATAAAAACATGTTTTATAGTGTTTATGAAGTATTGGATAAATGAAATGTATGAAAGTAATTAATGCTAAATAAGAAACAATATTACTCTTTCTAGTGGTCAAGGTTTCAAGATACTAACATGAGAATTGAGTATTTTATAAGCAATTAAAAAAATGAATTTGTAAAATACGTCAAATTTACCATATAAAAATATGTTTTATAAGGTTTATGAAACATTGGCTTAAATGTAATGTATGAAAGTAATTAATGCTAAATAAGAAACATATTCTCTTTCTAGTGGTGCAGGTTTCAAGGTACTAACAAGAGAATTGAGTATTTTATAAGCAATTAAAAAATTAATTTTTAATATACTCCAAAATTATCATATAAAACAAGTTTTATAGAGTTTATGAAACATTGGCTTAAATGTAAATGTATGAAAGTAATAATGCCTAAATAGAAACATATTCTCTTTCTAGTGGTGAAGGTTTCAAGGTACTAACATGAGAATTGAGTGTTTTATAAGCAATTAAAAAAATGAATTTGTAAAATACGTCAAATTTACCATATAAAAACATGTTTTATAGTGTTTATGAAGTATCAGCATCAACAAAAATAATGCAAGTTTATAATGCTAAATAAGAATCATTTACTTAATTCATTGGTCTTGGTTTCATGATACTAATTTTTTGTTTCACTAGTATTAATTTGCTATCAGTTATATTCAAAACCATTACACACACATTGCATAAATCCAATATTATTATCAATATCTTCTAGTTTATTTTCAAAATAAGATGTTGATACTTTCCCAAAGTGGTATGAATGCAAATTCCTGTCTCAGCAAGCCTTGAATGAACTGCTGCACTGCAATCTGAAAAAAATGTAGTCAGTTAAATATGTAAAATAGTGGAGAATTAATTGAGAATTGAGTGTTTCATAAGCAGTTTAAAATATGAATTTATAACACGAGTCAAAATTGTCATTTAAAAGCATGTTTATAGTGTTTATGAAGTATCAGCATCAATGAAATACATGGAATTAATAATGCTTAATAAGAATCATTTACCAAATTCATTGGTCTTGGTTTCATGATATTTACTTTTTGTTTCACTAATATAAGTTGCTATCAATTACATGCGGTTATTATTACACGTACCTTGTAAAAGACATTATTGTTATATAAGTATCTTCTAGTTTATTTTCAAAATAAGATGTTGATACTTTCCCAAAGTGGTATGAATGCAAATTCCTGTCTCAGCAAGCCTTGAATGAACTGCTGCACTGCAATCTGAAAAAAATGTAGTCAGTTAAATATGTAAAATTAGTGGAGAATTAATTGAGAATTGAGTGTTTCATAAGCAGTTTAAATATGAATTTAGAAACACGAGTCAAAAATTGTCATTTAAAAGCATGTTTATAGTGTTATGAAGTATCAGCATCAATGAAATACATGGAATTAATAATGCTTAATAAGAATCATTTACCAAATTCAATGGTCTGGTTCATGATATTTACTTTTTGTTTCACTAATATTAAGTTGCTATCAATTACATGCGGTTATATTACACGTACCTTGTAAAAGACATTATTGTTCTATTATAAGTATCTTCTAGTTTATTTTCAAAATAAGATGTTTGATATTTCCAAAGTGGTATAAATGCAAATTCCTGTCTCAGCAAGCCTTGATTGAACTGCTGCACTGCAATCTGAAAAAAATGTAGTCAGTTAAATATGTAAAATTAGTGGAGAATTAATTGAGAATTGAGTGTTCATAAGCAGTTTAAAATATGAATTTATAACACGAGTCAAAATTGTCATTAAAAGCATGTTTATAGTGTTTATGAAGTATCAGCATCAATGAATACATGGAATTAATAATGCTTAAAAGAATCATTTACCAAATTCATTGGTCTTGGTTTCATGATATTTACTTTTTGTTTCACTAAATTAAGTTGCTATCAATTACATGCGGTTATTATTACACGTACTTGTAAAAGACCATTATTGTTATTATAAGTATCTTCTAGTTTATTTTCAAAATAAGATGTTGATATTTTCCAAAGTGGTATAAATGCAAATTCCTGTCTCAGCAAGCCTTGAGAACTGCTGCACTGCAATCTGAAAAAAATGTAGTCAGTTAAATATGTAAAAAGTGGAGAATTAATTGAGAATTGAGTGTTTCATAAGCAGTTTAAAATATGAATTTATAACACGAGTCAAAATTGTCATTAAAATGCATAGTTTATAGTGTTTATGAAGTATCAGCATCAATGAATACATGGAAGTTAATAATGCTAAAAAAGAATCATTTACTTAATCCAATTGTCACTACTACACACCATAAGGAGAACGAAAATAATTCTATAACAACTAGTGCGTGGACAACACTGGATAATTTAGAAATTGAAACAATCAAAACAAAACTAACAGACAACCTTCATTTTTAATACAAAATAATTGAAAACTATTACAGTTGAAACTTTAACACAAGTACGAATGTAAAACTGTAAAAAGATACGAAATTAAGCATAAACAGATGATAACAAATAATAATTATGATAAGCCATAAAAGATTGTACAAATTAACAGAATGTTTTGTACTATTAAAGAAAGAATACACTTGTACAATAACTGAAAAATACCCTTTTCCATATGAATTTGATGATAATTTTTCAATGATAAATTTAAATCATTTTCTTAATGCATTGGTCGAGGATCAGGACACTGACTTGTGTTAACTTCGGGCGCGTAAAATATGAACATTTCGTTGATATTATAAATATTCTTTCGTAAGTGTACAAGACATTCGGTCAAAAGCCTAATAAATATACCGCCCCACTCAGGAGAGCAGTGGAACGGTGAACGGCACACAACCAACTAGATTCTTCCTGTGGCAGGTCAGCCGTCGACCATGGTATGGGGAACCTCCCGCCCTCTGTTGGTGTTAATATTGACTTAATGATTAATTCTTCTATAAACAGTTGAAAATGTGAATTTGTAATTTTTATCAAAATTATCATTTATGTATAGTCGAAATAAAAGATTTTTATAGCATAGGTAAATAAGAAGAATAAAAATTACAAGCTAAAAGTGTTTACTAATCTTTTATTCATATATATAACAAATAACAATTGTTTCACAACTATTAATTTATTATCAATTATATTCAATAACCATTACACACACATTGCATAAATCCTTATTATCAGTATCTTCTAGTTTATTTTCAAAATAAGATGTTGATACTTTCCCAAAGTGGTATGAATGCAAATTTCTGTCTCAGCAAGCCTTGGGTGAACTGCTGCACTGCAATCTGAAAAAATGTAGTCAGTTAAATTGTAAGATTGGTGGAGAATTAATTGAGAAATGAGTGTTTCATAAGCAATTAAAATATGAATTTATAACACGAGTCAAAATTGTCATTTAAAAGCATGTTTATAGTGTTTATGAAGTATCAGCATCAATGAATTACATGGAAGTTAATAAAGTTAAATAAGAATCATTTACATAATTTAATGGTGTTGGTTTCATGTCAATTAATTGAGAATTCAGTGTTTCATAAGCCATAAAAATTTGAATTTTTAATATACTCCAAAATTATCATATAAAAACAAGTTTTATAGAGTTTATGAAACATTGGCTTAAATGTAATGTATGAAAGTAATTAATGCTAAATAAGAAACATATTCTCTTTCTAGTGGTGCAGGTTTCAAGGTACTAACAAGAGAATTGAGTATTTTATAAGCAATTAAAAAAATTAATTTTTAATATACTCCAAAATTATCATATAAAAACAAGTTTTATAGAGTTTATGAAACATTGGCTTAAATGTAATGTATGAAAGTAATTAATGCTAAATAAGAAACATATTCTCTTTCTAGTGGTGAAGGTTTCAAGGTACTAACATGAGAATTGAGTAGTTTTATAAGCAATTAAAAAAATGAATTTTTAATATACTCCAAAATTATATATAAAAAACAAGTTTTATAGAGTTTGAAACATTGGCATAATGAAATGTATAATAGTTATTAATCCTAAATAAGAAACAAATTCTCTTTCTAGTGGTGAAGGTTTCAAGATACTAACATGAGAATTGAGTATTTTATAAGCAATTAAAAAATGAATATGTAAAATACGCCAAATTTACCATATAAAAACATGTTTTATAGTGTTTATGAAGTATTGGATTAAATGAATGTATATGAAAGTAATTAATGCTAAATAAGAAACATTCTCTTTCTAGTGGTCAAGGTTTCAAGATACTAACATGAGAATTGAGTATTTTATAAGCAATTAAAAAAATGAATTTTAAAATACGTCAAATTACCATATAAAAAAATATGTTTTATAAGTTTATGAAACATTGGCTTAAATGTAATGTATGAAAGTAATTAATGCTAAATAAGAAACATATTCTCTTTCTAGTGGTGCAGGTTTCAAGGTACTAACAGAGAATTGAGTATTTTATAAGCAATTAAAAAAATTAATTTTTAATATACTCCAAAATTATCATATAAAAACAAGTTTTATAGAGTTTATGAAACATTGGCTTAAATGTAATGTATGAAAGTAATAATGCTAAAAAGAAACATATTCTCTTTCTAGTGGTGAGGTTTCAAGGTACTAACATGAGAATTGAGTGTTTATAAGCAATTAAAAAAATGAATTTGTAAAATACGTCAAATTTACCATATAAAAACATGTTTTATAGTGTTTATGAAGTATCAGCATCAACAAAAATACATGCAAGTTTATAATGCTAAATAAGAATCATT
>NC_040879.1:71373337-71406593 GCF_003676215.2 Rhopalosiphum maidis
GATTTGAGGTTTGTTATATTGGTAGATTGTTTAGAAATTTGGCAATGATTTAGTTGAAGTAATTAGGAACGGTTTGTGTTTGTGACTGCAGTTGTTGTAAAGAGTCGTGATTTGAAGTAGTTGCAGATTGTGATAGTGTTTGATTTTATCTTAACTGTTCTAATTCTAACTCAGAAATAATTTGAAAAACTTTGGTTTTTGCATGATGTTTTAAATATGATGAGAACTGTTTAACTGTTGAACAAATTGTCAAAAAAAATTGGTCCATAGCATCAAATTCGCTTTTTTTTGGTTTGATTGTTCGGCATTTTTTTGTTGGATATACTTCATAAGAGCAGTTGATGCAGTCTCGGGTGGTTTTAATGAATTGGTTTTTTTTCATTTTTTTTCGTGATTGAACTGGAATTTGTGTACTAAATGATGTTTCTCAATTTTGAATAGAATTTTCAAACGCAATCGAAGTTTTATTATTACCCCCCCACTTGAATTTCCTCTTCTTCTAAATGGAATAAAACGTCATCATCGTCACTTACTTCGTCTATGTTGCTTATGGAATCTCTTTCCTTCATATGGGGTTTTAAAAATTCTATTTTATGAGTATACTTCCACTTTTTTACCCTGATACTATTATTGATTTTTTAGCAGCTCTTCTATACCCATCTCTCAGACTAGTCCACATTTTTTTGCAAGTTTGAATTAAAAAAAAATAACGTTTAGGGTTTTGAAATAAAACTATATGTACCTCTTATTTAAAACATGTAGGTTAAATTTTAAATATATGTACTATGTTTTAGTTTGTAATAACCACGAGTAAAAACATTAATTAACATTACAAATAATTGTATATAATACATAGTCGTTTTTAAATTTATTCTATATAAATATTTTTTTAAATTTTATCAAAAATTTCTATTGTATTAAAAGAACAATAATCTCATTGTAATCATATGGTATTTGAATTTTTTAAACTAAATCGTTATCTGACAGTAAATTGTTCAGCTAGAAGTTTAAAAAGTCTACTTTTTAAATTGAACTTTCGTATATGGAATATAAAATTGATTTAAATATTAAATATCCCTAAACATTTAATTTTTACATTTTAATTAATTTTAATAATAATAATAATATTTATGTTATAAGAATGAATTTTTTATTTCTGTGGTTGACCGTTGTGCAAAAATACGAAAAATTGGAGTTTTGAGTCGTCCATATAATATGAAGCGTTTTTTTTAATTTAAAATATTAGATTTTATTATTAAATTATGAACATACCGGGTTGATTGATTTCACTAGAAATTCTATCCATAATGATCTTTATAGGGATGGTCACTATACTTGTTATTACTCATGTCGTATAAGGAAGATCATTCGCGAACTAATTCGATGAGCATTTCTGTATTCATTTTACACACTAAAAATCACTAAATTAATTTAAATTAAAGTGGTTCAACTGTGTCCGTTGTGGATATGCACTTATGCTGTTGATATTGAGAATTGTTGTGGACCAATTTACAAAAACCAAAACACATTTGACAATGACACATCGTCATCTATTCGACATGCGAGCGCATGTCGCTGCCGTGCATCGTTCTGCAAGAGCTCGTGGCAACGCTGCAAATTGGTACGTAATTTTGACGCAATAGCTAATATTGCAATGAATGTAAAAGGTACTTACTGACGACTAAATTACTATAAAAATCTGTATAATGTGTTTTAAAATATTTTTTTATTTTCCAAAATAAATAATTGCAATCCTGTTAAATTGTAATAATTAATATAATAATAATAATAATAATATATATTTATTGGCCAAGAATTTACAATAAATATACAATTAAATTTACAAATGACTTAGAAATAGTTAAATAAAAATAAAAATAAATAGTTACTACTATAAAAGTGAATTAAATATGAATATAGAATACGTCTACAAAATACGTCTGTAAAAGCTTATTAAATTTATGGATCATTTACTCCCACGGTAATTTGCCTGCCGGCGAGTTAAAAAAGTCCTTAAACTGATCTCGATTTTGAAACGCTTGCATTTGTGCACTACTTCCTTGTCTTGGAAACGACGAAAAATTACTTAACGATGTTGTATCAGCTACTTCACTGCAGGTATGATTTTCACTGGTATCTTGTTTAATGTAATTATGTAAAATACATGTTGTCATTACTATTTTATCTATATTTTCTGGTAATGATTTTAACCGTCTGCAATAAATTCGAAATTTGGCTGTCAATTGCCTAACGGCGTCTTCAACTACTTTTCTGGCTCTTGATAGTCGTTCGTTAAATATTTTTTTTTCTAAATCGTTGTACTTTTGACGTCCTAAATATGGTCTCAGTAAATAAGTCTTTAATGGAAAAGCTTCGTCACCTATAATTACGTATGGTAATTTAATATTCGTATTCGGTAATGCTCTATCATTTGGAATGTTAAGTTTATTTTTTTAAAGTGCTTTTCCAAAATTTGAATGTGATAAAATACCTCCATCACTATTCTTTCCAAACACACCAATATCCACAACGGTAAATTTATATTGAGCGTCAACTAATGCTAAAAGAACAATTGAAAAGTTTTTTATAATTGAAGTATAATGAGCCAGTGTTTGCTGGGGCTTCAATCACGTGTTTTCCGTCCAAAGCCCCAATACAATTGGGAAAATTCCAAATTTCCCAGAATTCATTTGCCATTCGCTCCCAATCTTCTTTTTGGGGACTTTTAATGCATTCTTCCTTTAGTTTTAAAATAATTGCATTGCATACCTCGATTACAGTTCCTTGCACAGTTGAATGACTTAATATAAAACTAAAGGCTATCGTCTGGTACGAATCTCCCGTTGCCAAAAACCTAAAACAATATAGAATATTAAAAAATGTAAATATAATAATAAATGTTTATTAATACATAGTATATAATGTTCGCCAAAAGGGCTCTTAATATACAGTTAGCCCCAATGACTCGCACTATAAGATGTGGTAATATGTAGATAATATAAAAAGAAAAGAATTTTGTCGAATTATTGTTTTAGTTATATTAAATAATAACAATATTAATAATAATTATAATAAAGGTGGACGTCTCCACAGATTACAATAAATAAATAATAAAAGGTTCATACATAACCGTCCAAAAGGACTAGGGTAACAAAATAATAATAATAATAATAGTAATACGACCGTGATAGCGTCGACGACGTGTACGACTGTTATCACGATGATGATTGGCGGTCGGATCCGACACCTGGCACGACGACGGCGATTTATCGGCACAGCCGGAGGTCAATGACCGTAAGTGCGACACGGCAAAACGTCGAAATAATCGGGCAGCGAAAACCACGCGGTATATAAATAACAGCGGGCGAACAACACACGTACTGACCGAAAGCAGGTGGCACAACGAACACAGTTCGCAATTCGAAAGGAGGCTCTTCAGTCTGAGTACCACGAGACTCAGGATCCGTAAAATGCGGCGCACGCAAACCGACACGGTCGCTCACAGAGCAAAAAAAACCAAAGGCCGCAGAATGCCGGACGTACGGCGGAGCAACAACTGGTGACCACACCAAAGCACGGCGGGCGGCTTGCTGGACGTTAGATAGCCAGACGGACATCGTCGGCTATCGCCGATTATCATCGTTAACGACAATAATAGCACCGATAAATATTAGGCCGTGTGTGAGTCACGAACATATAATATGTAATATATATTATATATGCTTATAAGTTCTTTGAACTTGATTAAAATAATTTTAAAAACTGAAATCCTTGAAAATGTTATTAAACGCAATAAAAGAGGAATACTTTTTTAAATATTACGATATGAATTTAAACCAAAGAAAAAATAATATCAGTCTAATGCAAATACGCAACAATTTCACTAGGTAGCACAATATTATAAAGCTCATAGACTTAAATAAAAATTAAATAATGATTTCTACTTAAAATAATTATATCACTTACCTCAAACATACACCTAATTTTTCTTTAGCTGATATTGATTCTCTAAATTGTGTATTTTGTTTTGAAATTTCATTTTTTATTTTCATGTAAAGTGTATTAAACTGAAACATGGACATTCAGAAATACTTAAAAAACTTGTCCTCGTGATCCTCGAGTTGGCGACATAGGGTTGCAAATTCACCTTCAGTTTTTCTTTTTTTTTTAAATATCATGCACCCAAATTTTTCTTTTTTGTTCAAACTTTTATTGAACATTCTTCCTACTGTTTTCTTCTTTGTCTAATAAAATTGCTATAATAGCCAAATCTGTTGTTGAAAAATTACGAAACATATTATAATTTTTTTACTGAACAGTATAGAACACTGCACTTTACAGACTAGCCGTGTGTAACTAACAACTGAAATTGAAGTTTTTACGTTAGTGAGTACATCATTTGACAGTGGGTGACGGACGATGCCTGTAAAGTGTGAATATGTGGACGATTTGTCGTGCCGTTACGTGCTGTGACGGTCCGTGCCGTGCCGTAACAGTGTGAATCGGGCTATTATATTAGGCTATTTAGTAAAATAGTAAATCTATTTTATATGAAATATGTGCTATAAGTGAACCAAAAAGTTCACATTTTGTGTATTATTTACCACAAAATTTTAGGTGAGGTGCTGCCTCACTTGCCTCACCCCCAAAACCGCCACTGACACCTACTATAAGCTACAGTGAATTTGAAAATGAAGGTAACAAAAATCATTTTATTTATACATTTGTTAAAATATAAAATTTCTATAAGTAAAAAACAACACAAATAACATAATAAAAAGTGATGGTTTATATTTTAAAGATATATTAGTAAATTATAAATATTATTTTTCAAGTTTTGTGATTTTGCTGAAAATATAACACAAAACAGATATGATTTTAAGTTATTCATATACAAATATTACATAGGTATTAATAAGCCAAAATATTTATAAAATTTTAAAATTATAAAATATTTTTTTGCTAAATGATAATTCTATTTTGAAATAATTTAATCATTAAAATAATCCTTGAAAGTTTAATGGGTATAAGGTTCTTTTTAAGTTGTTAATATTGCAAATATAAATACCAAAAATACGTAACAATATTTTTTAAATTTTTTATGATTCAAATTTCTACAAAATATTTTTGCATGAATTATAATAATCAAATTTAAATCAATTTTTTCATAGTTCATTTTTAAGCTATTTCTACTATAGAAATTGGAATTTCATTCTATTAAAAAAATAGAAAATCCGTATTCAATATGATACAAAAAGCAAAATCTGGTAATGAAGCGACATAACATGATAGAAGTAGGCATCCGTTGACACTACGAAAAAAAATATGTATTTTTTTTTGAATGGCTAAATGATTAAATAACTGGACAAATTTCATTTGAAACGACGAGCTGATTTTCGGGAATAATGATAGAAGACAAATTAGATATTGATGGGTTAAGGTGACTTTGAGTGTGTGTGTGTGTGTGTGAAAGTTTGGAGAGTAGATGCTGACAAGAATTGGTAGTGTGTAATGCGTGCAGATGTTAAGGTCGTTGTGTAAGGTCTGTTTGGTAATATATCATGGAGGTTTTGTTATAATCCTTAAATTTATTGATTGAAATGATTGAAAAGTATTCAAATTTGATATTTTGGCAGCGCCCTATAGTTAGGTCATGGTAGGGCGAATAATTTGTTTATATATGAGTAGTTTGTTTTTGAATGAGATGTTTGATCTAAGGAGTTGCCTAAATTTGTGTAGTTTGAGGTTTAAGAATTTACTTTTGGTTTTTATGTGTGTTGCCTGGGTTAGATTTTTTTGGGCGGAGAGTAAAAGTGATGTGTCTAAATTTGTTCTTATTTATTTTTATACCTCCTATTTTAAACCAATTCTGAAGGTTTAGTAAGTGGTCTTGGAGGTTTTGCGTCTTTATGTTTATATCTAAGTTGGAAGAAATTATACCTTCATCATCTGTAAAAGTAAATAGGCAAGTGTTTTTAGTATGTTAATGACATTTTTTACCAGATTTGATTCTATTTCTTCTTTGATAAAGTCAGTAGGGATTGAGTGATAATCTTAAACGTTATTTTCAGTGTCCATAATACTATAATCGTCCGCGATGGAACAATTAGGGAACAGCGATAAAAAGAAATAAAAGTTTTAGTTAATTTAATTTTTTTTTACGAGGATGTATATTTTTAGGCGATCTTAAACGTTTAATTGGTTCAAAATGTTGACAGTTGCACTATACAAAACTAATTGGTTTATGAACCAAATATTAATGTTATTCCAGGTTCACCAATTCAACAATTAGACTCATCAACTACTAAAGCTTCTGCAGTAAACTTGTTGGATGAAATAAAAAGTAAAATAGTAAATTATAACTAAAAAAATTAGGAATAATTTTATTGTCAGTTTTGAGCATATTATGATCAATTATGATTTATGATATTTTAATGTGATATGAAAAATATTGATTTTAAACCTAGATTATATGCATTCAAAATATTTACGAGATTCTACGAACACGGTTCTTTTAATTAAAACTCATTAAATTAAAATAATCATTTTTTTATTGCTCTTAAATAAATATAAACTGTCAAATGTCTTTATTGATTCTTATTATAAATAAATTAACCTTTCATATAAATGTTATTACATATTATTATATACAGTATACCACGCACACAGTGTCTTAGACCGTTTTTTTAATACCTAGATAATGAACTTTGAACCCATCTATTGTACAGGCATCAAATTGTATACAATTAAGAGTTGTATCTAAAGATTATCACTTAATTTGAAGGGGCGATACCCGTTTCTATCAAAAGTGGGCCTTTCCTAATCAAACCTAACCAATATCCATTATCAAAATGACCACGTTTTCACCAAACAATTGTATACTACGCTTAAATTAAAGTACATTTTATTTTAATGCACAATCTAATTGTGCAATTTTTTCACTTGTTCATAAAATATTGTCCCGTTATATATTATCTTGGTTAATCAACATAAAAGGTAATAAGTACAGGCAACGGTTTAACATACAATAAAATACGATAAATGTACAATATACAATATAGGTTAGGAAGGGAAAATTGAAAAATTCCTTGCTCTCTCAAAACTTTTTACTTTGGTAGTAAAATATAGGAACAAATGAGAAACAATGAATATAATTTGAATTGAGTCAAAATTCACATTAAACACAATATAGAAGATTATCCACTTCAATACTCCATAAAGTCAAAACTTCTGTATATAAAATGTTGCATCATTGAATGCATAAATAAAATAAATAATAATTCAATTAACAAATCTAGTTTTCTCCTTTTATTTTGCTAGTTAGTCTAAAATTCTGCTGTAATTAGATATTTCTATAAACTGGCATAAGTATTAGGCAAATACATTTTCAAAAATCCCGTGAGTGTCTTTTTTAGATTTCAGATAAATGAATGGTAGTTTACTAAATAATAATCATATTATTATTGCCTATAATATGAGGTTTCATTTTCTAATCTTTTAACTCTTTTTGAGCTATTTATTGAAATTTTATTTAATATTATATCTACCGATTATATAAATACCGATGAAATAAAATGCCACAATTCCCCCTTAGTTATGTTAACTTCAAATATTTAGCCATAGCTCTATCCATTGTGTATTATTATCTAAGGAAAATACATATGAACAGTTTTTATTTATAAGTATTTTTAATGACATTAATTTTTTTTTAATTTATAATTATTTTAGACTGCATTGGTAAGTCATATCGTATTAGTATATAATATATTTTACATTTTTTTATACAATATTGACATTACGTCATTTTCGGCCCAACGGGTACTCATACCATATATTCTATATTTAATATCAATAACCTACAACTATCTACTATGGTCAATGGAAGTCATACATTTAGTCTTCACTTCTTCAACTTTTACTCTTGATATATTTTTTTTCAGTCATACTTCATAACTTGTACTAGCTCATCATTGTCGTATCCCACCGAATTTACTCCATAACTCTGCAATGAGTCAGTCCGGCCCTGAACATTATTATTTTTGCATTTTATGTACCGGGTATACCTTTATTTATTTATTATAATAGTAAACGGGACAGACCGTTGACATTTATATGACATTAATAATTAATAATAATACACTATTACATACATAATATTTAACAGATAATAATATAATACAAAATAATAACAACAAGAAGTTGCTTAGATGTAATTGGATCCATTAGCTTTATGATATCAAGAGAATAATTTCAATGTTAATCATGTAACAAAATTCAACTACCTACTTTACTAGTAACTTGCTTCTTCTATTTAACAACCTTTTTTTCTCTAAAAACACATTTAAACAATAATCATTTGAAGATTAATATTATCTAATTTAAACAATTAAAATTTTTATACCTTAATTTTTTTCAATTATATTTAAGTTTATCAAAACTATTTTTATAATGCTGGCATTTAACCAATAGAGGTTTTAGATTTGGCTGGATATTCACGTGAGTAGTTATTATATAGTTTATGATATCAATAATTGTTTATGAATCTATTTTTTTAAAATTACGAATTATTAGTTAAAATTGAGTAGTACTGATATAAACAATTTTATAATGGTAGAATAAAATTCATAAATTAGTATTCAATTTACGCTTTAGACAAACAAATCAATGTTCAACTGAAGTATAAAATAACATATAATATATTATCATTTTTATAGATAGATTAGGATTTATAAACTACTGTTGTGTTATGCAATTTGGTGAGTTTTTTAGTGATAATAATCTAATAAATTGATGTTATGATTCAACAAATTTTTGCACTTGGTGACCTTTTTTTTTGTCTCTTATTAATAATTTACACACTGAATGAAAGAATATGAAAATATTAAACTCTTAATTAAAAGTCATCATGTACTTTATTAATAAATATTAAATATAAAAATGCAATTTAAAAATGTTCATATTTTATTTACAAAATAATTATTGTAAGTCTATTTCAAATTATCACAGACAAGTAAAGTGCAGAATCCATTAAATTATAAATGTACAAAAAGTTTCACATGATATAGTCACCGTATCAACGTCTATACTAATTCATACATTATTAAAAAATATTTCTATTTCATGAATTATGCGATACTCCGTGGTGCGGATGATTATAATTTAAAAATTGACTATTACAGAAGATCTTGATGACTATAGAAAATTTATGAACATAAGAAATTCATGGGATTCAAAAATATCATCAAGTAAGTGTTTACATTTATTATATGTTAATTTAATAATTATATATTTTTGATTTTTCATCGTGACCAACGCCAAACCGTATATCGCCACTGCCAAATAAACATATGTGCCAACATATATATTTCATTTTCGTATGATTGTGGTGACTATAAATGTAGATTATCTCCAAGTTCCCGGGATAATGTAGTAGAATAAAAATGGGATGATTAGGAAAGATATTTTTTATAAACTAGTACCTAATAAGGTAAATATAATAAAATAAAATTAATGTAAGTTATAATGTATATTATGAATGATTTTGTACACCAATAAGCGTTAGAAAATGTAATCATACGTTTAATATGTTAACGTAATTCCTCATGATGTTTAGAGTGTTTTCAATATAATTTCTTCGATAATTGAACAAAAGCTAAATAACTGTAAGGTTTTTTTTTTAAATTTTTTATAAAATGTCTATATCTATACTTCTTCCCTGACCCACAACTATCTGATTAAATGTAACTATGATATAAGTATCGATTTGATAAAATTATTTTAGAATTTTGATAGTACAAACTACAAATTATATATTAAACTAATTAGTCAGTTCTAATTAATATTTTATAATATTTTTTACTTTTTAGGTATTGCATATGAATTTTTCAGTGTAATGAAAGAAAAATATCGTGATTACAATTGTATGTATTCATATTTTAATTGTTTTTTATAATTATTTACATTAACAATGCTTATATTCATCCCAGTAATTGCATTATTTAAAGGTGTTCGTAAAATTATAACATGTTTTGTTTACAATTTGTATGTTGGTAACCCAACAAAAAAACCATCCTTATTTTATATTACCTTACAGATACTCTAATGAATCCAAAAGAATATTGTAATCACATAAGTAAGTAATTGTATTAAGGTTAAAGATAAAATTTCAAAGTATCTGATATAATACAATATTTCATGACAAATATTTAAATATCTAATCTTTGACACGGCTACGGAGATAGGTGCTCGGTAAGTCCACGGTGAGCCGGTCAGAGAACAATACGAATTTCACTATTTGTACCTACGATCTAATTTTATTGATGATAAACAACAGTACACAGTAGCTAGTTGTCAAATGTCACTATGTCAGGTGTTGACGACGTAAAAGGGAATACAAAATTATGTTTTACGCGGTCTTATGACTAGTAGACTTTGTACCGGAGACCGTTGCGTACCCTGTCAGCTTGATGGAAAATATATTATGTATAGGTAGTAGGTACCGTAGAATGATATGAATACATTCGAGGTATACCCGTATGAGAATACCTCAATATATTATTCTAAATATTTTAAAAATATGTTTGTCTATAGAAAATAATATTTTTTTTTTTTATTTTTATTTTTAATCTAGAAAATTATACAATCTGTACAAAAAAAAAAAAAGTACAATAAGCATAAGTGATGGTTATATTTAATTTAGTTTATGAGCTTGAATATCTTGAGGGAAGAATCAACCAGCGAAGGCACTTCGGCGTGAATTTACAATTTATTTATGATTTTATTATTAGATTTTTTTTTAATTTATAAGATCTCGAGGCCACTGTCACTTGAGTCTTCTAGGGGATTTCCCAGGGATAGAGATGGACAGTAACTTTTTAACATGAGGGTTTGTGTGGTTTTGAAGGTGGTTTCTGAATTTGGAGTAAAATAATTTGGCTGTTTCAGTGACTTTAGGAATATGGAGATCTGTGTGAAGGGTGTGATTAGAGATATAAGGAGGACAATTAGTTATAAGTCTGAGGATTTTGGATTGAAACACTTGAATTTTTTGAATGTTCGATTTTTTGGCAGTGCCCCAGTACCTGTATACCATATAACCATATTTGTTTAAGGAGAAGATTATGTATGTGAATTTTAGTTCGGAGGGATAGTTTTGAGAATTTACCAAGGATGGGTTTGAGAGCGTAGAGTCGTTTGTTTAGTTTTATTTTTGTTGCATGAATGTGTTTAGCCCACGTTAGACATTTATCAAAAATTAGACCTAGATATTTAGCTATATCGGAGTTTGGTATAGGTTTGTTGATTATTTGCACTGAGGGTGGTTGGCTGTGGCGGAGAGCAAATGTAGTGTGTACAGATTTACTTTCGTTTATTTTGACACGCCAGTGAGAATACCAGTATGATAGGTCATTTAGGTGGTTTTGGAGAGAGGTTGAGACTAAACCCGGGTCGGTGTGATAGGAGAATATATCTTTTTCGTCGGCATATTCGGCAATTTGAGTATTCGGATTGGTGGGTTGATCTGCCGAGTATAAGTTAAATAGTGTTGGAGATGCTACTGCGCCTTGAGGAACGCCGGCTAATATTGGAGAGATACTGGAGTGATCTGTTCCTGATCTCACAATGAAGTGTCGCTCACTTAAGTATGATTTAAAGAATAGATAATATGACGGGGGTAGGAAGGATTTTAATTTGAAAAGAAGACCAGGGTGCCAGACTTTGTCGAAGGCTTGTGAGATGTCCAGAAATACAGCTGAAGTGTATAGTTTCTTTTCTAGGGAACAGGCAATAGTATCAGCCAGACGGTGTATTTGGTGGATAGTTGAATGATGTTCTCTAAACCCAAATTGTGTGTCAGGAATTAGTTTCTTTTCCTTGATGATTGGGTAGATTCTGGTCAGTATTAGTTTTTCAAAAAGTTTTGAGAAGAAGGGTAACAAGCTTATAGGTCTGTATGAAGAAGGGTTATCTATTAGTTTGTTTGGTTTAGGGAAAAGAATAATTGTGGCAAGTTTCCATTGGATTGGGAAGTGATGGATTCGGAGGATAGCGTTGAAGATATGAGTAAGGTGTATTATAGCTTTATCTGGTAGTTTGCGGGCTATTTCGGCTGTTATCAAATCATGTCCGGGTGATTTTCCTAACGGAAATTTTTGTATAAGGTATTTTATCCCGTTTGGGGTGAAAGGTTTGGGTGGAAGAGTCATTGGGAGCGGGCTGTCTAGAAAATCATATATTTTGTTTTCTATAGAAGGAATGGTGAAATTATTGGGGGTAAAGATTTCGGAAAGATGTTGTCTGTGTGTTTCTGCTTTTCCTTTGTCATTTATTGCGAGACTGCCGTCGGATTTTTTAATTGGTAATGATATTGATTTGATTTTGAGGATTTTCTTAGTTGTTTTCCACAGTGAGCCGTCTTTTTCAGAGAGGAGACTGATTTGTTTAGTGAAGTCTTCGGAACGCTGTTTGGCCATTTGTCTTTTAAGTACAGTGCATAAGTTATTATAGTTAGTTTTATCTGAGGGATATTTTTTTCTTTGCCAAATTGTTCTAGCTCGACGTTTTTGAACAATTAGAGATCTCAGATAGGCAGGTAGTGAGAAGTTCTTTTGATTGTTATTATGATTTTTTGGCTTACAAGAGGACCATGCTGCGTTTTGTATTGATAATGTTAGATGTTGAATTGATTCCTCAAGTTCGTTTAGGATTTTAAGCTGACGTTTAAGTTAATGTTGTTAGATAGCGTCAGTAGGAATTTTTCCCAGTTTATTATCCCATTGATAAGTGATGGATTTGTTTGTCTTTTTAGTGGAGCGGTATCGAGGGTGAGAAGTACTGGTGAGTGGTCTGAGTGGGGATTTGATAGATTGTCTATGCTAGTGTTAAATCTGTTCGGTATTTTAAAAACGAATATGTCAAGGATATCTGGTCGTTTTCGGGGTGATGTTGGCCAATATGTCGGGTTTTGGGGGGAAATAATTGAGTAGTTTTTGGAAATACAAACCTGTCTTAGAGAATTACCTCTGGGTGAGTTTGAGTGGCATCCCCATTGAGTATGTTTTGCATTAAGGTCACCTCCTACTATAAATTGGTTCCCGAGGGAGTTGAAAAATTGTTCAAATAATATTGGTGAAACTATTTTGTTAGGGGGGCAGTATACTGCAGAGATAGAGATAGGGGAATGGTCTAATATAATTTGTATGGTGAAAGATTGTATATGAGGTTCACTTAGTTTAGAGACGTTGTGAAAGAGAATTGTGGATCTGATTATTATTGCCGCCCCTCCGTGGGCGGTGCCATCTGGGTGGTTTGATCTGAGTATTGTGTAGTCAGGAATATGTATTTTTGTTCGGTTGGTAAGTTGTGTTTCGGATATCAGTGCTATGTCAATGCGTTTGTCGTGTAAAGTAAGTGAAAGGTCGGCTGTGTGATTATGAATGCCATTGGCATTCCAAAGGAGAACTACTAAAGATTGCTGTGGTTTTTGAAGTGAATTGGTTGTTGATTGAAGTTGGTTGCTTGCTTTTTGAGTTGGGATTGCGTAGTTTTTGAAGTTCTTTATGAATTTGACATCCCTTATAGTTGGCAGGGTGTTCATCTTGGCAAAGAGCACATTTGGCAGAAAGATTGCGAGGCTTTTGGCAAGTTGAAGTGGGGTGATGTTCGGCACATCGAACGCATCTTGGCGTATGTGCACAATAAGTTTTTGTATGACCATATTCCTGACAATTAAGACATTGCACTATGTCACGTCTTTTATATGGTTCTTCAATTTTTATTTTGGTATGAAGTAGGTGGTTTACATGGAAGATGTCTTTGTTTAATTTAGAAGATTCAAGGTCAACGAAAAAAATAGGTAGGTTTATTTTTGTGTGTTTGTGTAAGACATTTGTGATTTGGCGTACTTGATAACCGATTTCTTCTAGGGCTGTTCTTATTTCTGCTGTGTTGGTTGTTGGGTGGAGGTTTCTAATTACTATACGGTAGGCTTTGTGTTCTTGCATTTGAAAGGTGTGAAAGTCTGCTTCTTCCTCTTGGAGGAAATGAATAATTGTTCTGTAGGTTTCTGGGTTTTTTGTATGGATTTTGAGATTGTTAATACTTGATTTAAAAGTGAAGTTTTCAGGTCCAACGAGGTCTATGAGTTCTGCACGTAAACTTACAAAATCTAAAACTCCTTTGACCATTATAGGTGGAGGTAGATGGGTAGTTTTTTCCTGTTGGGGGTTTGATTCGGAGTCGTTTATTTCGGAAGTTGGGTTAAATGCGGTTGTGTCGACTTCAATTGATTCGGTTTGCGATAGGACTTCAAACCGATTCCTTGATGTGAATATTTTTTTATTTTTGGTTGTTTCTTGTTGTATGTTAGTTGTTGAGTTAGGCTCTGAGGAGCTTGAGTGGTTTCTTTTTCCGGCCTGTTGTTTCCAGTCATCATTAATTGAACTGTTTGAATTTGTTTGAAGAGGTGGAGGGTTCAAGTCAGAAGTTTTTGTTGAATTGTTTATTTTGTTTAGGCGAGCTTCCTGTATAATAGTTTTTTTCTTAATAATAGTATTAGTATTTTTATCATTACCGTTCGATTTAGCTTGGTTCGGAGATTGTGGTATATTTATCTCGTGGATAAAGGTCGCGCTCCGCAGCGCGGCGTGTGCGATAACACTACGGCTATTAGGCAATTAATGATTTTTAATTAATTAGATAATCAAAGTTGCAGCGGTATCTTAACGAAGCGACGGAAAAAAACGCGTGCGTTAGGTACGGCTGCTCGCACGATACTAGAAAATAATATAGTTATAAAAAGTTTAAAATCTCTACAATAAAGAATTTTTAAATTAAAAAAAACAAAGAAAAATCTTTTTTAAAAAATACGTAATTTTACGATTGTAGATCAAATATTATTAAATTTAAACTTGAAATAATTATACAAAAATAATGACTTTAATTTAAATATTTTAAAATTTATTTTTATTTTTTATTTTGTTAAGTTAAAAAACTCAGAATCCTAATTTCGGAGAAAAGGAAAGCCCGTGATGCGTGGCAAACAACTAAATATCCTTCTGACAAACGACTATTTAACCACCTAACCAATAAACTCAAAAGAATCATAGCTAAAATAAAATCCGATAATTTAATAAAACATCTTGCATCCCTATCCACTATCGACAACTCTCTTTGGCAAAACACTAAGAAAATTCTCCGTTCACAATGTCCAATAACCCCTCAGAGAGAGGCCGACATCAGCAACTTAGAAAAAGCGAACGTTTTCCACCATCATTACATTCAACATTTCAACCACATAATGAAATCATACCTCACAACAAAACAGATGAAATTCTTACCTAGTCCTCTACCTCTTACCCTTTCACCAAACCACATTAGACCCAGTGAAGTTGAGTATCTAATTCGCAAATCTACGCGTCATAAAAGTCTAGCAGACGACTTTATTACATCAGAAGTCGCCTCTCAACTTCCTAAAAAAGCTATTTTATCATTCGCACGCATATAAAACGCTATGCTCAGACTCTCATACTTCCTCCTGCTTTAGAAATTTTTAATCCTAATTATGATACCCAAACCTGAGAAGCCTCCTGACTTTCCCAGCTTGTACTGATCTATTAGTCTCCTGCCTTTCTTTTCCAAAGTATTTGAAAAACTTAGTCAATATTTCCCCCAGCTTCTATTTAATCTACAAGTCCTATTTAGAAGACAAACACTTTTCTGTACGATATGGATCTGCCTTATCTGACATATCGTTAATTAGAGGTGGAGTACCACTAGGAGCTGTAGCAGCACCTCTCTTGTTCAATCTGTAACCTCGGAACAACCCACCATTAACTTCACCACCACAGGTGACTTCGCTTATGATAAAGCCATTCACTTTGACCCTCTTGTGGCATCTAATAGAATCCAAACCCACCTTGACATGCTCTCGGTGTGGTACAAAGAGTGGGGATTCAAACTCAACGAATCCAAATCCATCCACTGCACATATACAGTATGACCCATAACCTGCCACCCTATCATACTCAACAACCAAACTTTCCCGACTATCAAAAATGCCTAGGTCTATACCTCCGATCGACGTCTCACATGAGCTACGCACATACGCAATAAACGACTAGACCTCAACAATCGCCAAAGATGGTTTCGCCCGCTTCTTTCGTCCAAACATGTCACTTCGCAAAATTAAATCCTTATATACAAACTACTATAGTTTCTTCAATCAAGCCAATCAAGCCTTTTATATATTTAAATATCCATCTATTGTGTGCTTATCGAAGAAATTTTTATACAGATTGTACAAACTAAAAATAAACGAAAAAAGTTAAGAAAACAAAGTACAGTAGATGGATAAAACTATCTAAATATTTGAATTTTTTTTTTTTTAATTCAATGACTTAATTATTAATTTTTTTTTTAGAAAATAATACATTTTTATGAATAATATTTGTTACAAATCATAATATAACTGTACTTACAAAATCAATTATTTAAATTTATAGATTCAAAGATTATGGAAAGATTTGAATTGTGTGGTATAACTGGTATTATTATTATTACATTTTAAACTGCTGTAATATATCATTAATCATTCTCAAGAATTTATGTTAATTATTGATGATTGTTGACTACTTAAAATATCAATAATGTATATGGGGAGTACACTGTTCATAGTATATTTCATACAAAATTGTATAAACTGTCTCTAATAAGAGTTATACCTAAGGTGGCAATAGATTTTGGCCCAATTTTTTCTAATCACAGCCACAAATATCTTTTTACCAAATTTTGATTGGCTAAAACAATGTTTTAACAAAAAAAGGCTATGTGACTGTTAGAACAATTAAGTTATGCTCCAAAAAATGCGGCAATAATCGCATGTTAGTCACACCGATTGCCGATATCGTGCACAGAAACCGACCACCCATTGTAGCTCTTTGAGGTAAATTATAGTTTTTTTCAACTGTAAAATCGTATACAATTATATAAACACAACTTTAAAATATAAAAAATAATATATGTTTGTAATCTAATTTAACTATTATTCGAAATTTATAAAACTTGTATTAATTTATAAACATTAATCAATTTATTGCATTCATGAAGCTCTATTTCGCAAAGGTAAGGACACAAGTTTATATATTCATTCATTTTTATTTATTCGATCATTATTACATCTGTTGCCTAATAGTTAATACTATTATACATACTACTATGAAGAACCACTTAATTTACCTTGGAAAATGATTTACCCCTTCAAACGCATGATCATTTTATTGAAATACATTTTTTGAGACCAAGTGTAGTTTGACCACAACCTGCTTATTACCCAAGTGCAATTCGACTATACCCGCACTGTCGAAATCTTAATGCAAGTTCGTGGGCAGATCGGTTTGCTCAGTGACGTGAAACCGATACGGATTTGAACGTCAACTTGCTCAAACAACCATTAAATAAATTATTTAAAAAAAATATTTTTTTTTACTATATAATATATTGAAAATTAAATCGCATTAAGAAAATACTAAGCGATAAAAATATTTAAAAAAACATGCAAATATCTAATATTTTCGTTTGAACCACCCAATTTACCAACTAAATTCAATTTGCTACTAGAAAACCCCCTAAAAGTTGAATATAAATGCATATTTATTCAGTATAAATTGTAATTAAATTCATTTTTCTACGTAAATTCGCATTAGTAATTGATTAACCGTATTTTCAGTATTGAAATTTGAAATCATATATTTTAATCATCATCAAATACATTATTTTAAATAATTATATTTATTAAATAATTATGTTTATAAATTTACAGACTGGGTTGGTAAGTTCGTCAATAGTATACATGTTAATTATTCCATCACACCAAAAACAATTCGTTATAACTCCATGCAAAAAAAAAGGTAAGTTAAAAAAAATTCCAATAGTGACATTATATTTAGTAGGTAATGATTAAAACTTTAAATGACGTGATATTATATGGAAACTAAGTAAAATGCTATTTTTAATATTACAAATACCTATGACGACAAATAAGATCAATTGTAAGTTATAAACACTTAATCGACATTTATTGTTTATAAATTGTACATAAATATAATAAATTTACAAAACATATGGCGGTTATTTATTTGTATTTATTTAAGTATACATATACGTCCTGCCAAGTAGGTAAACAAGGTATCCCGAGTGCGTTCTCAGTTATATCAAAAAATGATTTGGATATAATATAAATAAACAATTAAATAAATAACTTTTTTTCAAATTCAACGAGTTACTTTACTTGGTACTTCCGTAATAGTAATGACGTTACATAAAATTCCCGATACTGTTATATGTATTATAATCAGTCACTTTAAAAAGTCAATTGATCAATAAATACATTTTTAATTTTCAAGTATTTTAGTGTTTAGACTGTTTACGTTGTGACTTTGTTTTTGCGCAATTGATCCATACCCATTCAAATTTAAAACTACAATGATTTATTGGTGCTTAATTGTTTTAATTTTTTCAGCTATGTTGTGAAGCGTGAAACACTTAAATCAACGGGGAAATCGGTTTTCATTAATTTTAACTTCGTTAATAATTGGGATACCTCTCTAAAAGAACTGGAACGCTATGCCAAAAATATGACCTTTTTTTTTCTTGGGACGCACTCAGGTGATACCTTATTTCGGAATGCAAACGGAACAGAACCATATGATGTGGTGTATCGTGCATATCAGTTATATTATATCCTGCGTTATTTATTTATTTTTCTTATTGAAAAATCATACATAAATTATTACTGATTAGATATTATGATTCGTTACATATTTGATCAAACTACCTCTTGTAAGCTTATACAGCTTATGATGGAAATACAGAGTTATTATGATTACTATAAAGTTATTAATTTCATTGCTACGTTATCCGTGGATAATTTACTAGTTATCTATTGGTTTTTTATCAGTCTGAACCTTTCAGTTTAAACCACGACAACGTACACGAAAAATTCAAAAAAAATTCTATAATATCAGAGATTATTGAAGACTGAAGTGATATCAAATAAATATGGACGTATTATGCTAATATACAACAATTTTAAATTTATCTTGCGTACCTATACATCCCAAATTGTCATTACTCGGTTGCTAAAATGTTTAGGTACATAAAGTAAGTAGGAGTAAGATGATATATAAATAATAAATTATGATCAATATCTAAGAAACAAGATAAAATGCATAATCATTACTATTTGACAGATTAGATTAAAAAAATATCTTAAATAATTAATTAATTGGCCATGGTGATAACAGGCGAGGGTAATTTTGGAAACCCCGTATATTAGGTATACCTATTTGTAATAATAAAAATGTTATTTTACTTAGTTTCCATATTATATTACATATTTTAAAGGTTTAATCATTACCTACTAAAAGTAATGTCACTACAGGAATTTTTTTCTAACTTAACTTTAATTATTATCATTTATTATAGGTAATAATAAACTAATAATTATTATTATAATGACGATACGGTAAATGGGTCTTCGCCGCCGCAGCAATGTGAGTAGGTTGATTGTTAAACTGCAGAGCGGAAGCATTATATTTTACGATATTTGTTGCGTATTAAAAATCGGTCTTAAAAGTACTTGAACATTTTTGGTTATAATGTTTTAATGTTTAAGCCATCTAACCAATCAGCTTGCGAATTCCTCTGTTCTCATCTGCATATTATTTCTGATCGATCGATACCTTATATAGTTATATGACTTTAATTGCACAGTCATTTGCCCTGTAGAGATGGCCGATGGATTAATATAAATTCGCACGGTTTTTAATGGAACAACTAGGTTTATTGTCATACCTTAGTGGCTACTATTTTTATTTAACTTAGGTTCGTGCCACTAATGTTGCATTAGATACTAATTATTAAAATATATGTGTTATTAAGTATTACAAAAAATATTATTTTTGTCACATATCACATACATTTAATAATATACAATTATTGAATGAAATAGTATTACCTCATAAATAAATTCATAGATTTTTATATTTTACAAAATAAAACATCATTTAGTATTGTGTCTTTTTATTGTTGTATAAATTATTCGTTTTAAAAATCCGTATTTCTTATGAAAAATCAATATACATAAGAAATAGGTTTATGTACCTATATACTACGAACACGAGTTACGCTTATACGACTATATTCTTGTTACACATTTAGCATTTTTAATATAAATATATTTTTGTTCAATATTTTATAAATCATACAATATCATCATATTTGTCCTATAAATGATTAATTATGAAATTAGAAATTACTGTAGTATTGTAATTTGTAATAGTTTTTGATTCGTAACACTATTTAATTAATTAATTTTAAAAATTCACAGGTGTTGAAAGTAAGCTAATAATATTTTACCTATTATATACCTACCTAATTTATAACAAATATTTTAATTATATTTATATTTAATTTAATGTTATTCGATAAACAATAAAATAATATTAAATTAAAAATTTATGAATACAAAATTATATAACAATTAACATTATCCAAAGCAGTTAAGTTCAACTTAAAGTCATACATTAAACTAGATTAGTAAATACCATACAATTCATCAGAAATTTTTGATTTAATTAAAAATTCTTTTATATGTTTAGTGTGTGAATGTAAGCTAAACGATTTTACTTTAAATATTTTATAAATACAATTTATAATAAAACAAACTACCTAATACAGACATTTTCATTATTAAAATTGCTATTCAATACCATAAGTACCATAAGTGTAGTGCGTAATTTAACTTGTGTAAGACATAAATATTGTAAAATTTAAAATTTTTAGTATCAATAAAATCAGAAAAATTTTATAGTGAGTATAATATCTAGCTAATTATCATTTATGATAACAATATTCTTTATTTAGTCCAAATAAACTATCGTATAAAAGATAAAATCAATTAAATATCTGTTTAATACTATAATATAAATATTATGTTTATTTTAGCTGACAATCCATACACTAATATCATTAATTCATATAATTATCGTAAGAAAAATACCATAGAATATAATAATATGTAACTTAAATTGATTAATTAATATTTTATTTGTTTCACTTAAATACCAATAATATAGCTCAGAAAATGTAGAAAATAAATAATTAAATATGAAAAACACTAAATAAATCTATAGAATTGTTTTCGTACAAGTTTTTGATTTCTTCTATATCAGTGGTTTTCGACATGTACGTCGCAGATTCCGGGGGCGACGTCAGTTATTATCAAAGGAGCCACGCTCACAGTAGAAACTACAATTTAAAAACTAAAAACTTGATAGAATTTGTCAAATTACTATTCATAAATCACTTAACATAACTTATTGTTTAATTCCATAATTATTTTTCTGAGGACGATCTGGAAATAAGAAAATGAGAATGGCTTATTAAAAATTTAAATTTTATGTATTGACTATTTTTTATTATTAATTATTACAGCTACGTCAGCTTATTTACTACGATATTTATAATTTTATACAAACTTAATTTTTTTCATTGTAATTATTTATTAATATTTATATTAACTCAATTTATTTAATTTATAAATATTTCCTATCGGAGGGGATTCTAGTACTATAGGGTCACTACTTAAAATAGGAAGCAATTCGAGTAATCTTTATAAAAAAAATTCACGGTAGACAATTCGAGAGTCAGATGGAGGTAATTCGTGAGCGCTCGTTTTTATACCCGGGACTCAACTTACCGCTTTCAAAGTGTATACAAATTATCATAATTATTATTATTATTACTATTAGCGATTAGTCTTTGATTGTTCAGGAAATAAGTTTATTTATCGGTAATAAATATCGATTAGATATCGGTTGATGATCTAGCAGGAGCGGTATGTGTTGTCACTGTCTTATATACATATAAATATACAATATGGACAATTTTCGTTCAACAGAATTTATGTTGTGATGCTAGCTTTAATTGTAAAGTAATTTTTTTTTATCATTAAATGTAAAGGTAAGAATATCATCTAGGAAATATCATACATAGGATTTTATTAATATTATCATTCAAGGTAAGTTATGAAAATTTTAAAGTTGTAAGATTTTACATACCTCACATAAAAATGATATTATTAAGAAAAGCATATAATATTCTTACCTTTGCATTTGATGATAGGTAAATTTACTTTAATTATATTAAAGATAACATCACAAAATGTTTCTGCTGAATGCAAATTTCCTATGCTGTACGTTAGAGTAAGACATAAACAACATGTGCAGGTATGAAATCCTCGTGACTCATAATAAGTTTTATAAGACTGTACTTTAAATACTAAGACCAACTAAATTATACTTTGACAAAATCTGTAACTAAATGTATTGTTATTTCATTTTTTTAGAGGCTGAAAATATAGAAGGAAACAGTAATAACAAAATCATAATAATAGTTTAATAAATATTATAGTTTCAATTAGCTCAATTAATAACTTATTTTATCATTATTACAGAAAAAAAATTAAAAATTGTAAAAGAACTTACAGGTATAATATTTAAAAATATTACTTTACAGAATTGAAAATTAATTATCATACAAAATACTATAATTTATAATATTATAATAAATAGATTTATAGTTTTGGCATAAACTTCAGGTACTTGGCATAAACCCCAATTACTTGCAAAAAACCCAACGTACTTGGCATGAATTCCAAGTAGGGGTAGAAACTGTCACCCGGCACTCTGTAAACAAGTTGAATTTTATGTGATACATTTAATGTACTTACCTACTTTATTTTGTTATGCCAAAATTTGTTATCCAAAAACAGCATTTTAGAGGTCACACTAGTTGCCTCCCGAAGTCAAAAAGCCAAAAGGTCAATAACTTCAATACAAATTGCCTCCCGACTATATACCAGTTGCCTCCCGACGTATCCTAAATTTTATCGTAGTCGAAAAGAATCTAGTACTAATTGCCTCCCAACGAGCAGGTTAAAAATGTACAAGTGGTTAAAACATTTTCAAACTTCATTTATCAAAATAAGTTAGATACTTCGAAGTCGTAATTTATGACTTTTGTGCATTGCAGTGATTCATACCAATACGTATAGTCTATACGACTTTCATTAAGATAATATTATACTATTTTGTGTAATGATAACTGATAAGATATAATAAAAACCAGACTTGATCCAGACTGGTATAACTACTATAAGCTATTGAGTATCTTTAGTTGATTTCCAACACTCGTATCTCGTGTTGTCGTTGTACAATTTTATTTTTACAAGTCGGAGATATGTTTTCAGTGGAACTTGCAGCCATACAGCCTTTAGATAATAAGATAACAAAATTTGTAGACTATTTGGTAGATACATATATAATAGAGGATTCAATTTTTCCTCCTCGTTTATGGGCTGCAAAAAGTTCAAGCATTCAGCGCACAACCAATGCATGTAAATCTTTTCATAACAAATTTAATAGCTATTTTGAGTCTAATAATCCTAAAATATTAAAATTTATTGAAGTTTTAAAAGTAAGTAATTTAGACCGACACTGTAATATTATGACAAATTTCTAATAAGTCTAAACCGCAGGACAAATTACAAATTAGAAACAAAAAATTTTCATTAATACTCAAATAAAAAAGTTGAATGAAAAAAAATATCAAATTTTGTGTACCTACGAATATTGGCTAATGAATATAAATATAATGTTATGACAAACAATTTTTTAAACAAATATTTTACAGATAATTGTACGAGGTCTAATCAAAAAGTATCGAGACTGATACGATTAATCGTAAACCAGTTTGAGTATGAACTTGCATGTGCTATATTAATCTAACTTTATATGTTGGGAAAATATATTAGACATAGATTAGATTAAAATTGTTTCAGTCGGCTTCTAGGTGCGATTAAGTCAAGTATGTTTTTACGTCCCGTCGGATTTCATAATGAGCGAAAATACAGAACAACGAGTGTGCATTAAATTTTGCCATAAACTGGGAAAATCGGCTACTGAAACCTACCAAATGTTATTGTTAGCTTATGGAGATGAAACCAAGTCCCGTGCTCGCGTTTTTGAATGGTTTAAACGATTTAAAGAGGGTAGAACAACTGTTAAAAGTGATGAACGTGAAGGACGCCCATCAACAAGCCGCAATGAGGAAATGATACAAAAAATACGAACAGCAATACGAGGTAACCGTCGTTTGACAATTATGGAACTTAGTAATGAGTTTCAAATTTCATTTGGATCAGTTCAAACCATATTGACGACTGATTTAGACATGAGAAGAGTTGCAGCCAAATTTGTACCAAAACTGCTCTCAGGTGAGCAAAAAGAAAATCGAAAACAGATCGCCACTGATTTGCTAGAGTGTTCCAAATCTGATGATTTTTTTTTAAAATCAATTATAACTGGTGACGAGACTTGGGTATATGGCTACGATCCAGAAACAAAGGTACAATCTTCGCAGTGGAAGACACCTGATTCACCACGACCAAAAAAGCTCGTCAAGTTCGGAGTCAAGTGAAGGTCATGTTGACCGTTTTTTTTGACTACCAAGGTGTTGTTCATCATGAGTATGCTCCTAAAGGACAGACTATAACAAAGGAGTACTACATTGATGTTCTTCGCCGTTTACGAGACGCTGTACGAAGAAAAAGACCCGAGTTTAAAGAGTCTGGTAGTTGGAAATTGCATCACGATAATGCACCAGCCCATTCAGCCCATGTTGTGCAGCAGTTTTTGGCTAAACATGGTATCCCAGTTGTTTCTCAACCCCCCTATTCACCAGACCTAGCTCCATGTGATTTTTTTTTATTCCCAAAAATAAAAATGGCGCTTAAGGGTAAACGTTTTCAAGATGTAGATGAAATAAAACAAAATGCGACGGAGCAGCTACGAGGAGTTTCTAAAAATGACTTCCACAGGTGTTTTCAAAAATGGCAGGAACGTTGGAGAACATGTATGGACTCAGAAGGAGCATACTTTGAAGGAGATTGAATGTAAATAACTTTATCTAATATATTTTTTTTTTTTTTTAACAGTCTCGATACTTTTTGATTAGACCTCGTATGTACCTATATTACCTATATTTTTTTTATTAACTACCACATGTTTTGTATTAACTTGCCTACTTATTATTAATATTACTTATGTGCAATTTTAATCGTTCTATATATCTGTAACTACATACTTAATGAGTTATGACTTAAAATGATTTAATATAAAACAATTTATAATTATTACCTATAAGTTATAACAGAATATACTATAAAATACTTTTTTTATTGATTAATTATAGTATTGTTTTTAATAGAATTGTGTACCTATTATCTAGGATTTTTTTAAATTAATAATAGAACAATATTTTATTAATTCTAAATATTTATATATTATGTTACTATAATAAATGTCTATAATAATTTATGAACCACTACCTAAGTCTATACGGGAGGGTATCCACTGTGTAGATTCTTGTGAGGCAAATCGTATATAATTTTTAACTACCTGATCATCGGATGCAACTAGTTTGATTAACCATTTTATTTACGATAAGGATGGGAGGCAATTGGTATATTTTGGGAGGAAACTAGTGTGCTCTGACAATTTACATAAACTCTATGTTTCAGATCTTCAAAAAGATTTCTTCAAATATCATAGCAATATTCTTAAAAAAATGAAAAAAAGTACGTACT
The DNA here is from genome assembly GCF_003676215.2 of Rhopalosiphum maidis. Classification (NCBI taxonomy): domain Eukaryota; kingdom Metazoa; phylum Arthropoda; class Insecta; order Hemiptera; family Aphididae; genus Rhopalosiphum; species Rhopalosiphum maidis. The sequence continues at coordinate 71,399,043 of NC_040879.1, forward strand.
ATTCAAAGTATTTCGATGCACCAAAATTTAATTTTAACAAATATCATATTTAAACAAAACTTTAAATATTTATATCATATATATTCAAATACTCGGGTTTCTGGTTATTACTGTGCTTTAGATTTGGAAAATATAATTAAAAATATGTGCAATAATTTTGATTTAAAAACTAAGAAATTAAAAAAAGTTAATGATAAATAATATCTTTTTTATTACGTAAAGGTGATAAAACGTACATAACAAATAATAAATAAAACACGTGAATCCGTATTTTCTATAGAACGTGGTAGACGTTCAGAAAAATAACAACTTAGATACTACAAAAGTGAAATTATAAGCATTATCAGCTGCATCAAAAATGGTTGAAATTTTTTTTTTTATGTATACATAGTTGGGTAACTAATGTTTCCCGTTGTATTCTATTTTAATTTTGAGTTACCTTAGTTTAGATCTCATTCAAATTCAAAATGTGTATAGAAATAAATTATTTTGTTGTAGTCCATCTGAAAAGTATAAGGTTTGAATTGACTTTTACGAATCTTGATGGTTATATTTTTGAATATTGTTCCTATTCTTTTAGAATTTTTTGAGCTGTTTCCTAATTTATATTTTCGTTTGAGCTATAATTTAAATTCACGATCGTATCTATATAGTGTTTTATTAAATTCATTGATAACAAAAATGTTAACAAATTGCTAAATAGTATATTAACAATTAAATTAAATTATACGTTATAATAAAAAAATACAAGGCATAAAAATATGTAAAACTGTTTTGAATTAATGTTTTTAGACACACAATATTTGACTTCAATACAATGGTGCAATAACAAATATGATCCCGAGACAGAAAAAAAAACACCTTAAGCACTGTATCATGAGTACCTATTACAAAACCTAGATAGTTGAATAATTGCTATCATATTTATAATTATCACCATTTAATTGTATTTTATAATCTATAATATTAAAATAAAACTGAGGAACTCACTTCTAATGTATTAAGAATTTTTAGTATAAATCGTTATTCATAATTAATTATGTCAAAATTAATCTCGATAAAAAAAAATAGATACATAAATAATTATTTAATTTTCTAATATTATACAATATATAGAATAGAATAGAAATTAACTTCAGTTGGTGTTGACTAATAAAACTAAATTCTTAACGAATACCAATTGCTAGTTTTTGTTGACGGTATACTATTATTATTGACATTATTTATTTATTACATATATTTAAATAATAATCATCATCTCATTAATTATAAGTAGTGTTAAGGATGTTTATGCACCAAAAAATGTATGAATATGCATGAAAAATTTTTATAATTGTTTTTTATTTTATTACTTTATAATTGTATTTTATTTATTTATTATTATTTTAATAGGTACATAATATGGATATAATAAGTTTAATTCATTATATCCACTCCCTAGTCGTATTAGTATATATTTCCATGTGTAAAAGGCATAGCAAAACATCTTTCAAGTTTTTTGTCTTTATTTTCAAAAATTTAATTAAAACATAAGCCTTGAAATATTTTCACTTTTCTGTGTCATTATGACATAATTATTGACCATAATTGAAAGATTGGGTGGCAAGTGGGAATCATTAACTTCATAAAAATAATCTACAGAATTAATTAATTAAAATGTATTTCTTATAATAAATAATAATAGATATATTTACTAGGTACTTAGTTCCCTCACTTTGGCATTAAGTTACTTGTTCTGGTTAATAGTATGTTTATATATAATACCTATGAAGCTTGAATGTAGGCTGAAATTAAAACCCTTCTAAAATCAAAAGTCAATATTTGAACTCACGTCCAAACATTAATGATATTCAATAAAACTTACTAATTTAATTTTGATGATTTACTTGATTCAGTTACTTCTTTCTGAAGTACTTTACAAATCATTTCATTCAAATGTAACAAAGAATTCAGTGAATCTAGATTAGTCTCGATTTATTCTAAACAATCTAAAAAAATATTAACAAACAATTATTAATAATATAATATAATAGGTATTTAGGCTGTACTTTAAATATAATATGATAATTTAAAGGCACCTATATTTATAAAAGTATAGGTTGATAAAAATAGGCATCGTGGACCAATTGCGCCTAACATAAAATTTTTGAGTAGGGTCAGTATACCAATTGCGCTTGTATAACACTTAAGAAAATTTTGAAAATTAAAACGTATTTATTGATCCATTTATTATTGGTTAAAATGATTAGGTATAATATATTTTATAACCTGGGCTCGAAACCCTAACATGTTTTTTGTAGTGCTGTATATAGGGCATAGACTGCACGTAAGCGGCGCGTCGCACTCGTATAAACTGTATAAACTAGAAAACGTAACATTTCATAACATTGTATTCTGTATCATTGATAATATTATTATAAAAATTTGCAAAAAAATCAAAGTGTGCTATTATCATTGTAAAAAATGTAACTTGTAACTTTAATTTTTAAAAACAATGATTTATTTATATTATATTATATTATGTATTGATACCCACAAAAAATCGGTTAGTGTTTTCATTTATTATATAATAATATTAAAATTTACTAATACATTTTCCTTAGGAAGTGTAAAATATTTTAAGCGCAATTGGTACTTTTAGGCGCAATTGGTAAACTGCCACAAAAATAATTTAAAGTAAAAATATTTAAATTTAAATACCTATTTAAAATATTATCTCCATATAGGTATTTACTATTATTAAAACTATACTTTTTAATTTACCAATAATTAAATCATTTCAATGCCACCATTGAAATATAACAGACAAATTAATAATTTATTTTTCTAGTGATGTGACAATTACCTGTGACATCTACATAACACAGTTTACACTATTTTCCCTGAACTATTGTTTTATATCTAATTATTATAATATTATGGATTGCGTACAATTTATTAATACACCAAATGTTACTTATAATAAACTTGGAAAAATAATGAAACTGAAGACGTAACATTTTTTTTATTTTATATTGGCTCAAATAACTTATCCTAATGATCCTATAATTAATTTTATCTATTGCACCAAAACGGTAGTAGTTTATTTTTGTATTAGCAATTGTTTTATGTGAGCGCATTATATAATATTTATATATTTATTTATTATTATTATATCAAATATACACATCAATATACCTACTGCAGTCTAAACTATAATTTTATTTACCTTGTCATAAGTATCCCTAAATTATACACAACACAAAACATATAACGACATATACTGGTCTTGCTCGGAGACCCCATCCACTTCCTTTTAATCACTATACTGTTTATACACATACACATATTTACACAGGACAGTCAGTGTGTTTAATGCGAGTGGAAGCTACAAAGCATTTAGATATCCGGCCAAGCATATCAATATTTTACCCTCCCGGTCAGTTCATCAAGTGGATTTTCTAGACGAGGCCCGACGTCGTTGTGTATAAAAAAGTGGTTTCTCTCAACTTCCAGTCGTACTTAACACAGGAATCTATTTTTGATTTTTTTTCGTATAAATGATAAGATACGTTAATTTTGTTTATTTTAAATTTTAATATTTTATTTGTATTGCTGAGAAAAATTAAAAATGTGTCTCCTATGTCACCCGCGGGCGTAACGACAAATTTGTCTACTCTTCCATGCTGTTATACGGGATGCGGGTTTGAAGAAAAGTGTATGAGAAAAGGTATCGCAATTAATCGGCCGGTAGTCTATATACGGGATGAGTCGGATGTGACCGTATGATGGCGACAACAGAGAGCGGCATATGTGCATTAATTGTCAGTGGTCACACCGGCAAGTGTTGTCGTACAGCCATACATAAATGCCCCAACCGAAAAAAATGCCCTAGTAACGCGGCGCCCCCTAATAAAAATATCTGGTGCAACCACTAGGGTTTAGGAATGTCTTTTTAACAAAAAGGGAGAAATATTGTTTCTTTGGGGATTATTGATACTCGCAGAAAATTCGATACTTCAGTGATAATCGGAGTACCGATGCTGTTTGTAAGATTTACCAAAAATCGTACAACATAATAATATTTTGAGTACCTACAAAAATTAAAATAATGAAATCTTGCTATTAAATAGTTAGATAATTTTTATTTTCTATACATTCGATTTAGGTCTTGCTCAGGTTTAAACAAAAACGTTTTTGCCAAGTAAATAGTATTATTTAAAAGTGTTTTTCATTTTATATAAACAACAACCTACCCTACGTCGGCGTCACTGAGGCGGGCTATGAATATCTATTGTGTTATTGCAGAAATTCCAAGTAATGTACCTATCTCCTACAATGTAGTAACACTAGTAACCAACAGTGTAAAACACGAAGTAATGAAAATAAATAAGAAATCGTATATACAATATATAATGGCGTAAAACCATGTCTTCATAAAATTCTTATATATTATTAATATTATTTTTATTTTTATGTATGTATATTTTTGTATAAACCTATTGTAGCATTCTATGAATTGCAACAGTCGGCGTTAAATTGTATATGGATTAAGAAATGCCACATTAAAAAAAAAGCGAAAACTACGGTTTGTGCTTCTCTTGGGGATTATTGATATCTGCTGGAAAAAGTGAAAACTCGATGTGGTTGGGTAGCAATCGGAATTTGACACAGTTTATATGATTTACTGAAAATCATATAAAATAATATATAATATGGGATAAAAAAAAATAACAAATAAACGAAGCTATAAAAATGATACAAATAGTACTTGTGAACATTTTCGTTGCAATATTTATTTATTCATTATAAATCTTATCAATTATTATAAACTTGAAGATCACTATGTTATGATAGATATTCAAACTAAGTTTAATTAGCAGTAATAAACTTTAAAAAAATGATTAGGTAATAAGTACTTACAACAATAACAATTAATAATAAATGTTAATTGTTAAAATGTTATGCCAAAGTGAGTGAATTAAATCAAAAATATATATTCATAGAAAAAAAATTATAATAAAATATTTGTCTTCTGTGAATTTTTTCTTTTTTCGGCAACATTACGTCTGCAATATGCGTTCTACCGTTTTTACTACTCTATAAATATACTTCGATTTTAGACAATATTAAATTCTCGTAATAATGGTGTAAAAGTGGGTTAATGACGAACAAAAATCCTTTTAAATATATAATATAATATTATTAAAAATAATCATAAAATAAAAAAAAATTTTATTATATAATTACACAATATTATCAATGCGCTGTTCATCGTCGTCTCGTTGTCCGTTACATTATATATATATAAATGATTAGAAAAAATTAAAATTAAATAAATAAATACTAAAACAATTGTGCCATGTCTCTAAGAAATGTATTGAAAGTGTCGCTCTTATTCAAACCTGTTGATCAATGACTAAATACTCGATCAAAATTATATCATGCAGTAGAACAATGCTAATAATTATTACCATTAATAAGATGTCGCACCCGCATGTGTTATCTCCGACTCACACACTTACGACATAATACATTTTTGTTCACTAGTTTAATATTAGAGCGAATTTAAGTGAACTTAAAATTAAAATATCGTAAAAAGCCAACGAGAGAACACAGATATATGTTCTTACCTAAAAGTTTGGTAACAGGTAAATTCACTCTAATATCAAAACTAAAAGCATACTATTCAAACTAGTGAACAGAAATTTACTATGTCGTACGTGTATATAACACGTGGAGTCACGGAGATAACACATGCGGAAGCAACGTCCTCTTAAGTCATGATAATAAAGATATACATTGGGTAGTAGAGCGCATACGACAAGATAGCCAAAATATTTACTAAAAAACTAGTGAATCGATTTATCATAGAAATAATCATTTTTAATTTGTATTATTATAGTACATCAAATTTATATAAAAATATTCAAGATTAAGGTAATATATTTATATAATACAATTTTGGACTTGCATATAAGAATTTATATCGTAAATAATGTTATTGCGAGACTATAAACAGTGAATCCTCTTAATACCAGACACCCTCGGTCGTTGAAATTTTGTCCGCTATTTGGAGATTTCGGGTATTTAGAGAGAGAAATATAATGTTGAAGAGATTAAAAATTGAAATTATAATTAAAAAATTGGATTTATTTATTTCGTTATTTATACATATACATAGGTACTAGGTACACAATAGTTTTAATAATTTTCACGTATTTTAAAAATTGCGAAGGTAAAAAAATAAAAAAATTGATAATATAAAAATTAAAACTAATATATATATCAAAAAAAATCTGTTACTTTAGTTTTTCGTATTTAGACACAAGTAATTTCGTATATTAAAACATTTTCTATTCCCATAATTTACGATAAAGGAAATTATTAAAATCAAAAGTTAAAATGCTATATTTAAAATTGTTAAATGTGTAAAATTGCTTGTTATTTAAAGGTGTCGTTAATACTGATTTATTTCAGTCGTTCATGATAGTTATTAAAATATGTTATAGTGAATTAATTCAATTTTATTGATTTGTAAAAAAAAAATATCTTTCATCATATTATGTACTAATAATAAGCAAGTATAAGTATTTTACATTCTTATTAAACAAATGTAAAGTATATTAAATTATAAGATAATTTTATTTCAATTGCTATTTAAATTATAATTGCATTTAATATTATTACTAGCTAGTAGCTATTATAGAAACATTCGATGAATAAATAAAACAAAAATTGTGTAAATTTAAGTTTAAATTAATTATTTATTCTTTTATTTTATTTTTATTTATTCATACATGATTTTCGAATAGCATAAAATATTTCTTTGGATCATAATCGATTGAATTAAAGTTTTTTGATGAGGTTTTTAACTATGAAGGAACACTTATCGCTAATACTCAATTGTTTGAATTTAGTTAAATTTGGCATGCAGAACCATAACATGACTTTTTCAAAACAAAATATTATATGTTTAGAATAATTAATTGATTCACCATTTAAAGATTTAATCTATTTGTAGTAAATAATAACACAATTTGTTTAACTGATTAGTTAGTACCTATTTACGCCTTAATTCACAACAGTTTGTATATTGAATATTCAATTTATTTTAAAATCTAATTGGTCGATAATTAATTCTTTAATAATAAAATATGTAGAATTGAATATTTAAATCAAGAAACATGATATTATAATATTTATATAAATATTAATAAAATTAATAAATTTTGTAAAATAAATACCAATATTATGGTTTGTTTTCAATATCAATATTATATTATATTTATTCTGTTATTTTTTTATGATAATTGTTTTTGATAAATTGATATTTAAATATTAATTTATTCTCCAATAAGATAATTCGTTCTACAACTAGTTTATGTATTTAAGGGCCATTGAGCTCACAAATTGTAATAAAATACAGTAAATCCCGTTACCAACGAACACGAGGGGACCGAATTTTTTTTCGTTATAGCGGATATTTCGTTGTAACGAAAATTCGAATATCTTTTATAAGTCCTGCTTTTCGGCAGAAGACTTCTATGACTTTCGTTATAACGGGATTTT